>NC_090872.1:4783114-4803114 GCF_036669935.1 Montipora foliosa | reverse complement strand
GACGCGTGAATGACGTAGGTGTCCAATTGCAGATTTCCAATTTGGAGTTGTTCAAATTGGATACCTGTAATTGCACACCCACGTGATCGTGTGCCAATTACGCGACAAATAGGTATGCACAGAACCAATCAGATTCGAGAATTTGTAATAGTTACGATTAAGCGCAATAACGAAATTAATCTCCAACAAGCTGACAAAGCAACAGCAACAGCCATTATGGATACAGCACGAAAAATTCAAGAAGGCTTACAGCAGCTATGGGACGGTAACTTTTACAAGCCTCTCACGTCTCCTAATGTGCTAGACACTGCCCGAAAAGTAAACTCAATAGTTAAAAACTATTAAAAACGGGTAATATAGATAAAAATGACTTAAAAATGATTGACAATCGGTCTAAAGTAATCGCGCATACCAGAATTCTACATGCTGACTAAAACCCACAAGAAAACACATGTCGGCAAACCAATTGTTTCTGGTAGTAGCGGCCCTACAGAACGCCGCATTTCCAGTTTCGTGGACTCATTATTACAACCCATTGACGTCAAATAAGAGTCATAATACAAGACACCACCGATTTTATGACTTTTATTGAAAACACGCAAACTCCAAATGATGTTATTCTAGCCACTCGTGACGTTAGCTTCCTATACACTAAAATTCCTCAAGCAGAAGGAAGTTATGTTATTTGCCTCAACTGCGAGCACCAATATGAGTCTAATCTGCCGATTTCCACCAATGATTTGTGGGATGTCATGCAGCGCATATAGTACGATGCCCTATTTCCTAGACAGCCCAATTTCCGGACGATTAGACTTTACGATTCTGTATATCCGAACGATACGTTCGAACGACTTCAGTATTGACTGGTCTGATTGCGTTTGTTCTTTTCGTAACCAAGCCAAGCTCCATTAAGGTGGGAAGATTCAAGTTTTCGTTGAGATAAGTAAAAGTTGTCTCTAACTAGTGCGATTTTTATCGCGCGTCTCGAACTATGTCTGATTTCGCAAAATGTGCGATAGATTTAATTTCTTTTTTCGACACAAGTTGAGCTAAAAGGACTACGTTTTTCAGCATACAAGAAATTCTGTTTGCAGTTTCGTATCTCCGAGCATGACTGCTAAAGAGTTTAACCGCACTTTTGGCGAGGGATGCTTAATTCCGGACACCTAACGATAGCAAACAGTAAGGTAAGCGCGCACCGTGAAGGAAATGATTGAGAAACATTCTCTGGAATGGATGCATCGCAGATGACGAGAGCTATCTTGTTTCTCTGACGAAAGACTACTTTGCACTCCTTTCGGACTTAGGGAGCGGACGCCGAACGCACAGGCTCCAAGTGGATGGTCAAGATCCCACGGTATTCGCCACAGCAATTTCAACAATCAGAAGCGTAGTCCTAACTGGTCGCGGTGATGGAGGCATCAACCTTTGGGATATTTCTAGTGGATGTCTCCAGTACAAGTTCGATTCTCATGATGTTGATTCCTTATCCATTACAAATGACGGCCGAATAGCATTCTCTAATTATCGTTCTATCAATCGGGAGATTGTTGCTTGGGATCTCAATCTCAACACGGGATCAAAGGTTGCTGCATTTACCAACCTCGTCCCCAGGGCGCTTTTCCTTTCCCGTCGCACCCAAAGCCAGGGAAAAGCGCCCTGGGGACGAGGTTGTGCATTTACTTCAAATTGGAAACCTGAACGCATGGCAGTATCTGGCAACCACCCCGTTGTCGTGAAGGCCGACAGACCAGAGTTGATGTCGCTACGACCTCATCTTCCTGGACAAACAGAAATCGCTTTGCAAGAAGATTCGCCTTTAAGGACTACACGATCGAGCGTCTGCTGGAGCCGTGTCAAGAATTTGCAAGTGGTAAAGACGAAGATGAAGATGACGACGATGATTCGGACAAGAGAGACATTTAAAAGACCGAATTGACAAAAAAAAGCAGTGTACGCCAGTCCAAATGTCAATCGGAGGTGGCAGTTCTGCATTTGACTCGAAAAATATCTTCATTTCTGGAAACGTTACGATCGATGGGGTTGCAATACAGGACTTGTAATCAAGCCAGCTGTCTCTGTATTAAGTAAGGCTGGTCGAAGCCAGGGTAATATTGGAGGTAAACTTACACTCCGTACACATCACTCAGTTCACACAATGTGGAATTTCCAAATTGGAAAATTAATTTACCCAAAGTGGGCAAGTTGACAGCAGGTGGGGGCCATTCCACTTGTTTCATGTAAGCGAAGGGGTTTGGCTAATCTTGTTTTCCAGTTTCTCTGTACCTCGCGATTCCAATGCGACGCTCTAACCAACTGAGCTATGAAGCCACTGACTTTGGGAGCTGGTCATTTGTGGGTTCTAATGGTCCCGTGAGGAATGAATCAATGATGAAATGGTATATGAAATGAATCATATATGAACTGCGGATATGAAATCAAGTGAAGCTATGATCTTCGCAGTTATGAGAGCAATTTTTGCAATTGCGTAGAGAAACCTGAAAAATTAGCTTCACTTGATTTCATATCCGCAGTTCATATATGATTCATTTCATATACCATTTCATCATTGATTCATTCCTCACGGGACCATTAGAACCCACAAATGACCAGCTCCCAATGTCAGTGGCTTCATAGCTCAGTTGGTTAGATCGTCGCACCGGAATCGCGAGGTCACGGGTTCAAACCCCGTTGAAGTCCTGAATTTTTCAGATTTCTCTACGCAATTGCAAAAATTGCTCTCATAACTGCGAAGATCATAGCTTCACTTGATTTCATATCCGCAGTTCATATATGATTCATTTCATATACCATTTCATCATTGATTGTTTTCAGTTTAGTAGTAATGACCGGCCGGAATCGAAGGAATCAAGGCCTCTTCGAATGCTTCGTCATTGATAAAAGAAACAACGAAACCGATCTTCCGTGAAAATTGTCAAAATTACTTCAAATGCTTCGCCCTGTCCCATTTTAGAATGCTAAACGTGGAAAAACAATAGAAAATTGTAGAAACACCACCAGTAAATGCTTTTTTTAAATTATGAAATCGCAATGGCGATTGTTTGCTATAATCATGAATCCTCCTTTGTTTTAACTGAATGATTATTATTTGCCAAAGTTCTTACAATAAAAATCAAAATTAGCAAATGCGAGTAATCGACGTTTCGACGCTGCTAACACCATTTCCGAGACCTCATTTCTCATACGTTTAAATGAATATATATGAAGAAATGCAACCTGCTATCAATTTAAATTCCTTTTAACACATCAAAAGTGTTTTGAAAAGTAAGCTAGCAGCTTGCGAGACTACCCTTTGGAGTGATTTGAAGCAATTACATAAGCAGCATATTTTCAATACTTGGTACTTTTTCAAGGTTTTTTGGTTTCGTTTTGTTTTTGTGTATGTGTGTGTGAGTTTGCCAAAATTTTGCCAGTATGATGTAGATTTTATTTTGACCAATGGTCTTTTACACTCAAGACAAATTTCCTTCATATAAAAATTAAGGTCGAATAGGATCCTTTTCTTCCATTGATGGCAACATCAGTGGGTTGACTTGGTTCTGCAAAGAGGATCATAAGGAAACTTAATTAAATAGGGCAAATTAACTCTAAAGTCAAGACGACCAACAGTCCCTGAACATGAAACACAAATTTGCACTTTTGCGTTTGTGACTCTTAGGGCGCTTTCCTTTTGTCAGAACTGGACGGCCAGACCCGTCAGTTTGCAAAGAAAATGCAACATTTTGAAGGAACACTTGCTCGATAATCCCTCGTATTGTTCCGGAGAAGTATATTACATTCTCGAAGTGTGTTATAGTAGAGGCGTTGTAGAGTTATTCCTTCCAAATGGTCGGTCTGGCCGGTCAGTTCTGTCAAATGGAAAGCTCCCTTAGAATGCAAATATATCCAGTAACTGTCCGTACTCGTGTTCGAAGAGTTCATTCCCGTTTTCCCCGAACGTTCTTCAGATGGTTAATAACCATCGAACAGTGGTGGTAACCATGATATTCAGTGGTTGTACAACTTGAATAGAGCACTAAGATCTGCATTAGCACGACGTAAATTAAGATCTGTAAGATCCTGAGTAATTTTCGTAAGTTCCAAGTCTTTCAACAACTCATCGTTAAGTTCAGTTGCTGATCATATAAGTTGTATGAGCCAGATAGACTATGATGATGAAAAGAAATATTTCTGATTATTAATTCGATCTTGAGATTACTTCAAAATAAGGAACTGTCAAGGCGGCCATTTTGGAAAAAGGTGCATGGGACGGGACGGGACACGGTGGTTGGTTACTTACTCGGTCCTTACTTGGTTCAGTGAACCCTTAATAGTAATGGCCACATTATAAGAACTCAAGCTTATATGGCTTCAAAGCAGATCAATTTCAGGGTTAATTTTGATGGGAGGGGATTATCAGAGTACCCGGAGAAAAACCTCTTGGAGCGGAGTAGAGAGCTAACAAAATTAAGCCTCAGGTTTCATTTATTGGTGAATGGTGCAAGGAGTCTTCATTATGCTCCTCCTTTCTTGCTCGGAGTTAAGGACGGTGTCTACCATTGTTATTGCGCACATGTTCTGCGAATCTCGAGATACTCGGATTTCCTATGGGTGCAATCTCGACCCCAGAGCTCTTCTCTTGACTGAGAGAGAGAAGAGCTCTTGGGAACCCTGAATGTCTGAGTGTCTTCTTATTGGTTTTCGTGAAGAACAATCAGAGGTGTCTCTGATTAGTGCATTCATGTTAGCACGAGGAGTGAGCAGGCGCCGTAAGGTTCAAATAGCCAATTTTTGGCTATGAGAACCCTACGGCGCATGTTCTCCTACATTGAGCTTCCCAGAGCCTTGGGTCGATCCGAGGCTCTGGTGACAACAATGCTATGGGTGGTGCTTATTAATACAGGGATATTTTTGCGCGGTTCAAAACTATGTGGAAAAAGGAGAATTTAGCAAGTGCTCTTGCAGTGTGGAGGAGGCAGTGTGGCCCAGTGGTTGGGGCGCTTGCCTTGAGATCCGGAGATCCCGGGTTCAAGACCCGCTCTAACCACTCGTTGAATCCCTGGTTCAACTTCCCAGCTGCACTTGTAAATAGCCAACTGGTTTGTCTCCGACCAGTTGGGATTCTTAACAGTTGTTGTTGTTGTTCTGTTCTGTCGTTTCGTTGTGTTTCATTGGCCCTGAAAAGCCCCTATGGGGAGCGGTCAATTAAGTATGTATTGTATTGTATTGTATTATATTGTATTGGTATCCAAAAGGGAAATTGGGGGTAATCATGTATTTTTCAGAGATAATTAAGCTTCAATTTGGAAAAGAATGCCATACGTTGCTTTGTATTTTCAAGCTTCTTACAAATATTAATATTGTTGATTATTTATCTCCGAAAAATGCGTGGTTATCCTCAATTTTCTTAACATTTGTTAAGATCTGCTTTTCCCGCATATTCAGTAAACCGCACAAAAATACCTTTGAATAGTAGGCACCGTCCTTAATTTTTTTGATTGTATCATTTGGCAAAAGTAAAAACTATTATTATTATATTTTGATTTTTATTGTAAAGATCATTGCAAAGAACCATTATTTAATCAAAACGAAGGCGGATTCAGGTTAATTAATTAAAACGGTCTCCATCGCGAGTAATTAAAAGAAAGCAGTTACTGTTGCTGTTCCTACGCTTTTTTATTGTTTTTCAACGTTTCCCTGTTTTCTTGGCGGATTCATTTCAAAGCTGGCGAAAACTCTCTTAGGGGTTTTTTGTTCGACTCAAACCGCGTCATTGACTTTTCGTCTTCTTCCTATGAAGTTGATTGTCCGCCTTATTGTGGTACACAACCAAGGGGATATTGCAGTGTCACTCCGGTTGCGCAAAAAGGAAGTTTAAATGAAAAGGCCACTATTTCAGTCACCGTACATCGCTTATAGCCGCAATTATTTGAGTTCCAATGTAAAACTGCAAAACGAGATAGCATTATAAAATTATATTGTATTTTATTTTATTAACTTTGCCAGTCAAGCTGGCTGAGCGCCACAACAACTTGCGCCAATTACTGTGGCCCCTTTTTTACCCTCCCAACCATGATACACGACAGAAGACAGACCACAACACCGGGAACTACCGGGAACTACCGGGAACTACGTGGGAAAGGTCGGAGCATTTGAAGCAACTGTGACAATTTTCACGGAAGATCATGAGTTGCGTTGTTTCTTTAATCGACGACGAATCCGTCGAAGATGCCCTGATTCTTTCGAGGAAAAGACTGCATGCTAGCTTTTCGTTGTCAAGGATGAATTTTGTTCCTGTAAAAGGATGACGAGTAAATGTGGCAAGGAATATTAATGAGACTTCAAAGTTCCAAGTATCCCGCTCATTCTCATTGGATGTGACTAAAATGGATACGCCATAGACAGGTGTGACACTTTATGACAACTACATAACATTGCGTTAGGTTGGCGAGGTGAAGATGCTGTGGGTACATAAAATGTCACCCTCGACGGTAAGTAATACCTAACCATCTTCGAACGAGTGCCAAGGCTTAAATAGTGTATATTACTACTTAACACTACAAACGATTCTACTCGGGGTGCATGGAATGACCGGTTTTCGTTTCCTTGTTTGGCCCTGAAGTTGTAAGTTGTGTTATGAAGTTGTCACACCTGACTGCGGCGTATCCATTTTAGTCACAACCCATTCTCATTGCTGTCAAGATGTACGTAATGGTGGCTAAAACGAAAGCAGGGACTGATATGTTTTTATGTACTCGCTGAATATCAAATATTGCGGGCACAGGCTAAACTTGTCAAAGAAAACTTGCTTATCGTCTACACGAGCAATTTTTCCCTTTCAAGGAAAACTTGTCAAGAAAAACGGCAGACAGAAATTTGCGTTTCGCCAAAAATAAAAGAAACTAATTTGAATTTGGCTCATACATTGCCTGCTGGTTACAGATACCGAACAACTTTTTTAAAGCATGAATAATAGCCTGATAGCATTTTCACGCTTTCATGACTGCCTTTTGCCGTGTACTGTTTCACGTACTCTCAATCCTAAAGTATCGCTAATGAACGCATTATTTACGTATGAAACTAGGTTAAGCAAAACCGAAATTTAAGAAAAAAACAGTTCAATCTATTAAGTTTTATAAAAAAAGCCCCTAAATTTTACAACAATACTTAAAATAATTAGAACTGTCAAATGTCATAAAATGAAAAAAAATCGATCACTTTAGAGGGATCAACCACCACACCACACCACACCATCCCATAAAGTAGTGTCAAAAGAGTCTACTTTTCGGGCATTTTGGGTGTCATGAAGTTACATCATTTTGCGTGACAGAGCCCCTTTAATCATGCTCCGTCAACAATCGTGTAAGTTCAATTCATGCTCGTTAGGTATGAATCAAACCACTTTGCTTTAACAAGTGGAAAGGTTTCCTATTTGTTGCCAACTTGCCCACTTTGGGCAAGTTTACTTTTTAATTTGGAAATTCCTTAATGTGCGAGCAGTGGTGTGTACGGAGTGTAGGTTGACCTCCAATATTACTCTCGCTAGGACCAGCCTTAGATAATGTAGAGACAGCGGCCTTGATTACAAGTCCTGTATTGCAACCCCATTGATCGTAACGTTTCCAGAAATGAAGATATTTTTCGAAGCAAATACAGAACTGCCACCTCCGAGTATAACATTTGGACTGGCGAACAGTGCTTTTTTTGTCAATTCGGTCTTTTGAATGTCTGTCTTGTCCGAATCATCGTCGTCATCTTCATCTTCATCTTCACCTTCGTATTTACCACTTGTAAACGTTTGACACGGCTCCAGCAGACTCTCGATCGTGCAGTCCTTAAATGGCGAATCTTCTTGCAAAGCGATTTCTGTTTGTCCAGGAAAATGAGGTCGTAGCGACATCAACTCTGGTCCGTCGGCCTTCCCGACAGCTAGGTGGTTGCCAGATACTGCCATGCGTTCAGGTTTCCAATCTGAAGTAAATGCAGCAACCTTTGATCCCGTGTTGAGATCCCAAGCAACAATCTCCCGATTGATAGAACGATAATTAGAGAATGCTATTCGGCCGTCATTTGTAATGGATAAGGAATCAACATCATGAGAATCGAACTTGTACTGGAGACATCCACTAGAAATATCCCAAAGGTTGATGCCTCCATCACCGCGACCAGTTAGGACTACGCTTCTGATTGTTGAAATTGCTGTGGCGAATACCGTGGGATCTTCACCATCCACTTGGAGCCTGTGCGTTCGGCGTCCGCTCCTTAAGTCCCAAAGGAGTGCAAAGTAGTCTTTCGTCAGAGAAACAAGATAGCTTCCGTCATCTGCGATGCATCCATTCCAGAGAAGAAGGTGAGTGCTCGTTTCCTCTAGGATCCTTTGTTCTGAGTTTTTTGGACTTAAGAAGACGAGAGGTACGCTTTCATCGTCATGGTCTACTATCTGGCCGATTTGGCTGCACACCACAGCATTCCCACTTCTGCTGACCAGCATTTCTTCGAATCGATACTTCTGTCCAAACTTGTACTGCTGAACCACCTTTCCATCGTTGATGTTCCAGACTTTTAGGTTTCGTCTTCCGCGAGAGAAGGCAATCACGTGGTTCTCGTCGATGAAACCAAAAGCCTCTGTTCTTTTGGATGCCTTTCCCTGAAGAGATCTTTCAATCTTTCCAGTTTTTAAGTTGTAAACTTGGAAGTGCAGAAAGTTCTGATCGTGGATGTAACCAACAGCAAAGTCAGTTCCATACATTCTAATCGTGCTGGGAGGAAGGCTTTCCATCGGCAATTTAAGCGCACGCACCTTTGTGCTTGTCATAGTGTCCCAGATAATAATCTCGTTTGAATTATTGGCTTGTGCTGTCGCAATAACATGTCTGTCATCTGATCCGCGAGTCAAGTAAGTGATTGAGTCCACTGAAGAAACAGCCTTGTGATCCTTGGATGTCACGTCTGTTCGCCTCTCCTTGAGAGCTTCCACCAGGTCGTATATGCGAATCACTTCATCATGAGCAAGAGAAATTCCAAATCTTCCGTCCCTTGTGTAGAATTTCTGATGAATTACTAGCGTTCCAAATGATTTACTCTTCAAGGTTTTGCACACTGTTCCGTTCTCAAGGTCTGTAATAATTATCTCGTAGTCAGAAATTCCAATAGCTTTTATACCGTCATCTGTTACTTGAAGGCGTAGCAGGCCTGAATTGATTCTAAACTGAGACACTTCTCTGATTAAATCTCCTGAGTGTAAATCATACAAACGAAGATTGTTTCTCTCCGTAGAGGTGACGACCACTTGTTCTTTAGAGGTCACTTTTATTTCCGATATGTAGCACGCTTCACCTTTTTTGAATGCACTGACTTCGCGCAGCTTCTCGCCCGATCTCGAGTTAAAGACTTTGAAACTTTTTGAAAGATGCACACAATAAGCAACCAAAAATCCTGATGATCCTAGTGTGCCGTACTCTTCATCTGTGTTAATCTTGCCGACATCAATCTGATGCACTAATCGATTATCATGAACTGTCCACACCTTCAGGTCTACGTCAGTTATTGCAACAATTCGAGCATCGTTGTCCACGAGACAGACAGGCGGCATGGGACTATACTGGCTCTCCCGAGAGAGGGCTGAGAATCTGTGAGTAATCTGACCCGTTGATGTGTTTAAGAGACATATGTCGGGGGATCCTGCTAAAAGCAGAAGATCTGGTGTGAGATGACCTCCTTGGATACTCCACAAAAAGCCCACACCTTCGGACTCTGGAATGCTTATTCTTTGGAGCGTTTTTCCGTTTTGCAAGTTAATAACCAAGACTTGCAAATGATGGGTAGAGGATGACGTAGCAATATAAGCAGTTTTTCCATCACAACTAAAACCACAGCATTGTGAGGAGGAATCTGTAGGTGCCTTAATCAAAGAGACCAACGATCCCCCAGGACTTGTCAAACATTTATCGCTTGGTAGAAGGCACGGCACTGAAGAGGAGTACGCCTGTTGGAGGAGCTTCGTGATGTTGCCAAACTTGTCTACATCCCCGTCTCGGATTAGCCTTCCAAGGAGTTGTGAAGCAAGCTGATTAGGATCAGCTTTTAGTGTAGAAGAGGACAACTGCACAGCTTGCTGCAGACTGATGAAGTCCTCATCATCTGGATACAAAAGGAGGGCGGAGTCAAGGTCATCAAGGATTGATTCGACTGACGTTGCTTTTAATTTTGTCAACAGGAATTCAAAGTTACACAGTGCCTCTTCTTTAAGCCTCGTAAGGTCTCCTGAATGCATAAGATGATGTGGAAACTCGTTTAGCTTTCGCAAGTTGAAAATCACCTTCTCGCTCTTCTCTCTCTGAAACATCAAGGGCTGTCCTGCAACGAAACGGTCGTTAAACACCGTCTGTCCGTCTTTGTCAACGTACGGCTTTGCTGCACCATTCGACCACTTTCCCGAAAAAAAGTCAGCGAGCTTGGAGTGGATATCTTCTTTGTTGAGTTCGAGGTAACGATCGGTCGCTACTTCGATGAACTGGCGATGGTACCAATACACCACACGAGCATCATCTGCTCCCCGTTCTATTAAATAATCTCCAATATCAGATCGAATACGAATCCAGAGCAATGGTGGCAGTCGTCGGACCGGAGGTGTCCAATACTGATATACGTCATTTAGCACATCATCATCAAGTGATAATACATCCTCCAGTTCGGGTTCTGTCAAGCCATTCTTGGATGCAGTAAGGTAAGCTAGGGCTTGAGTGACTAGCAACTTTCCATGTCGACGCTCCACCTGTCCTAAAAATGCAGTAATGACGTTGGTTACAGTGGTAGCTAGATTAGTTTCGTTCAAAGAGGTAAAGGACTTCCAGCGGCAAGCTTCGTCGAATGACAGTTTCAAATATAAAGGCAACGGACATCCTTGAAATGCTTTCAAAACCACTTCCTTTTGGAATGGAGTTAAAGAACGCTGACAGGTTGACAACCAGCTCTCCAGGATGAGGTCGGCTTGATTTACTTGAAACTTTGGAACTTCCTTGAAACACGATTCTGGAAAAATTGCCTGCAAAACAGGAAAATCATAAAGACAAGCATGGTTACGCAATGTACATGAAATAGCGTACGAAAATGAGTGTGGTGACCCTATTGCTTCTCTGAAACAATTGTTTTCTTTCTTCATTTTGTAGCTGTTCGCACGAAAAAATGTCTTTTGCCTTGGACTTTGGACTATGGATCATATCTTTTCTCTTCCATTAAAAAAAAAAATTTCGTTTTCTAATCAACCTCGGGTGTCCTTTTAGCCAAAAGTAGGAGAATTATTTGCCTCGAAAAAACACCCCTTTAGACAAAAGGATCAAATTACCCTTTTTGCATTAGGAATTTACTATTGCAGAATTTCCAGTTGTGCTTGGAAAGTACATCTTAAAGCATATTCATTACCTTTAAACGAGTGAAGCATTCATATTCTTGGCCAGGTAGGGTAGACAAGACCAAGAAAACGTTTTTTGGTAGCTTCCTTGGCAACCACTCCAGCCGCCTTCCACTGCCTCCTGCTGGAAACTGGTCTAAAGAATCAAGGATCAACACCACAGGTCGAGATGTAGAGGTCAGGCACTTTGGGAAGAACTCCAATAATTCCGTTAGATCCTTCGTGAAATTGAGAAAAGTCAATAACCATCTATTAACTTAACATAAGCTATCTGAACATTATCATAACGCGAATTAACAATCATTGGATGAGGTTTAGCATGGTAGCGAAAATTATCCACTCCGAGGTTTCTCAGTGCAATCTGACGAACCCGAAGGCTAAGGCGGATAATACAAACCGAGTCCTTGATAATGCTCGATATCACGCTAAAACCGAATTGAATAATTGTTTTATTACGCACATTCCTGAGCACTTGTAAAGACAAGAGCGTGCATAAAAAAAACCGATCACACATGATTGTATCTTTTTAAGCTTACAACTTTTCGCCCGCTCTTAAGGACGTCCGCGCTAATTGTTTGTGCGCAACGTTACTGCGCAGGTAACGCAACTGTAATATGTCACGCATTACTTCCAGCATTAGTGAAGTTGAGGTTTTAAAACCTTTGCATAAACCGTGGACGATAAATCTTGCACAGTGTTGGTTCAGAGAAGATCGTGATCAGCCAAAAATGATTAAAAGATATTTAAGTCAAGTAGACTAGTGCACGACTGATACTCACGTTGTTTTATCAGTCGTGCACTAGTCTACTTGACTTTCATAAATATTTTTTAATCATTTTTGGCTGATGATACCATGGTGACAAAAACGCCGGCGAAAAAATTCCAGGCCAGCAAAAGAATGGCACATTTATTTCCGAATCATCATGAAACGTTAAAGAGAAATGGCCGGGAGGGTGGGAAAGCTCTGGAAAAGGTAGTTAGTAGTGGCTGAAAGTTTGGAAAACTCGAGGACGAACCGTTAATGGAGCTGGTTTTTTCAAATGTTTTTATTACCCTACGAACTTAAGTTCAAAATGAATGCATGTTTTTGACCTGCTAGGAAACTGCCAGCGATTAAATTTCAAAAAAACCACACTCCAGAAGATGAGCATGACAACAATGGAGAGATATTATACAAAACACTAACCAAATGAAGATGACGTCTGCTTGAAACTTTGTTGCTATGCTAATAAAAACCTTTCATCCCTTCAAAAATCGACCCTGTCTTGAGTTCCAGTCCTTCCCCAACGGGTTTGACGTCCCTTCTACACACATAGCAACTATTGTCCTTAGATATGACGTAACGGAAAATTAGCTGCGGGCTTGTAGCCAATCAAAATTGAGATAGCGACACCAATGTATAATAATACAAATGATCAGAGGAAGCATGAGGATGCATGGGTGACAGGAACTTTGAAACAATAATAGGTTATCTGGCTTCAAGTTGGATTGCACAACATCTTTGCTGAAGCGCTTATACATTCACTTGTTCACATGATCATGTAACTCAGTGTTGAAACAATGATCGCGAAGTTTACGTGAAACAGAAAACGACAGGCTGTTGTTTTTCTTAAAAGCATAATACGGTTGGTCTAACTTGTCTCTGTGTTTTGAGAAGTTTCACCATGTCTGCAGATAACAGACATTAAATGAGCTAAAATCCAAAAAAAATTAATAAATTTTTGGCAAACAAAAAGATCATCTTGATACTTGCAGGTTACTGTAAACACAATGCTAGCTAAATCTCTTTAATGCATGCTTATTGAAAACCAACTTGCATCCCATTTGAACTTTATGAAGAACTACAGTAAGCTAATTGAACTTTCCACCGTTCTTTTAAGAACGCGTGGGATTGAGTTTTCCGTGATCCTTCACTTGACTCAAATTTCGTGATTTTCTTTCTCCTAAAAATATGCCAACGAGACTCACCTCGGGAATATCCTCAATGTCTTGATCAGTTATCCTATACAACTGATGACAGATGCTCCTCAACAACAACCTAATACTGGATGATTGTGGGGATGTACCAAGAAACCTTAACACCACAATGGCTGACTCAGATTCTAGCCATTTTGTTATTTCCACAGCTATCTTCGCCATGATAGAAGTTTTCCCACATCCCGACTCCCCATGCAGTATGACCACATGTTGCTGGCTTTCACTTGCAAGCAACGATTGCCTGATTTCAGAAAGAAATTCGTCTCGCCCTTGACAAGTCAACCCTTTTCTCTGACAGAACAGAGCGTGTTGTAGCACCTCCTCAGCTACAGCATCTTTGTTGTCACCGGGTTGTTTTGCCTCGATTGCCTTCTGGATCATATTTGTCAAGACGCTGTACACATCGGCACATAGCTTTTCAAGATATTCAAAATGCTCTCTAGATGTATGCGGACTGATGCCCTCGCTAGTCCATTTGACATCGTATTGGATCACACTTGTCGCAGGTAACGCTGTGGAAAGCTCTTTCTCTTTAAAAGTTGTCAACAACTTCTGTGCAGGCTCGTCAAATGATAAACTTGCTGCTCCGTAATTCTTGTCCACAAACTTTCCAGCGTTACGATCATCGGCATTTTCCATGAGATTAGTGATAACCCTTTTAAACCAAAAGCAGTGATTTTCGGGCGATGAAACTGTAATGATTCCGCGACGGATTTCGTCTTCAGTTACTGCAAAAATAAAACGTAAAAGCATTTTTTTTTAATGTGTGTAACGGGAATACCAATCAATCATTGAAAGATCAGTGCCACTTTTTTTACCTAGACCATCGAAAGGTTTGTCAACAGAGACAATCACTACACCACTGGAAAAGTAAGATAATGAGTGGAAAAAGAGCGTTGCAAGTGCGGCACACATGAATTTCATCCCCGTCCTCTGCAAAAACAGTAACTTAAAAATTACCATACATGTTTGGGCGATTGACGACACCGTGTGCGTAGAAAAAGAAGTCATGATATTTCGTTCTTTATACTTATTTCAACAACGTTGAAATCCATTTGTAGCGTACTTTGCCACCAATGTATAACGCGAACAGGATGACATAATCACAAAATGGTCACGATTTCCCAAACGTTTATTTTCAAGTGTCGATACGTTAGCGTTGCAGTCTTCGTCTATAAGACTCGCTAATTACCCCAAGTAGCGTTTCGTTGGGAAACATGGGTAAGGCCTCGGAGACAAAGGCCTCTGAAGTTGAAAAGATGTCAAAACGAATCTTTATTGTGTTAAGGGTTGTTGTTGTTTTTTTTTTTCGTCTCCATTGTTTTCTCAGCCAATCACGAGTGCTGTTGTAATAGCTGTTTCTATTACCTGACATGTGATACTTGTGCCGCTCCTTTTCGTCGAGAACCTTATCAGCGGCTGTTCTCAAAGCAACTTGCATTGTTTCAAAAGCCGCCCACCAATCAGCGGACGCTTTTTTACGAGCTTCTTCATTCTCAGAGTCCCGATAGTGAGGTAGCTGTGATGTGATTGGCTGGAGCAGATATTGAGCGGGAACTGCGTTGTCGTCTTTCCGAAACCATTTTTGCAGCAGTTGTCTATCGTGTACATTCTCAATTGCTCCAAGAAGACTCTCAAACTCAGTGATGGGGATCTTAGCTGGGAAGGGACGGTAGCCATATTTTTGTCCTAAAAATGTCTGGAAATATAGAAAAAAGAGAAATTTATTTTTTCTCATACGTTCTGCGAGCGATACAGAACCTCCTTAAGATTGTACAACAAAAGCATTTCAGGGCCTTATTACTAATAAAGCAAATCATGTCGAAGTCTAGAATTAAAGGCCGGATTGAATTGCGGGGTTTAAATCTTAACAACAATAAAGGCAAGGTGACACATGCTAACGCCAACCCGGTGTGGCCAACACATCACGCATGCGCACAACCATTTCACCCGGTCAATTAGAAGACATGGACAGCTGCTAATTGACCACGTCTGCTAATTGGCTGGGTGAAATGGTTGTGTGCATGCGTGATGTGTTGGCCACACCGGGTTGGTGTTAGCGTGTGTCACCTTGCTTTTATTGACTTACTATGAAGTTTGGTCCAGTTGAAAGCTCCTGACATGCGCGTAGCTCTCTCATGCATAGCTCAGTGGTCATGTGATCATCGGTGGACTCGTCCCGGACTCCCCATCTCATGTCCACCACTTGAAAGTCATAGCCTCTCTCCTGGCAATAGGACTTGAGCCGAGGATAAACCCGCTGCATCAGCGTGTTACGTTCCACGAAGGTATCTTTATAAAAAGACAAAGACAAACAACCTGACAAGTGGTTTAAACTCAACAACAAAGACTCTTGTACTCCGCCAAGGAAATGTAGGATTTTTACCCCGGTGAATGAAATGAATGGATGTATTTTTGCCATGACTCGGGCATACTCGGAAAAAAATTGAATGGTCCTCGACAGGAGCCGAACATACAACCTTCCGACTACTCCAGATATTCCACCATTGGGCCATAGAAGACTCTTGGGGACTATACCACTTGACTAGCTTCAGAGGGCAATTGTCCCGCTTATACTATTAGGATTTTTGCTACTCCCACGAGTCTTCTATAGCTCAGTGTATATAAAGCATTCGGACTGGTAATCAGAAGGTCATCGGATAGACTCCCGCATGGAGTATTCTCAAGTGGCCATCCAAAAAATACATATTTTCAAGAAAGGTTTTTTTTTTATGAGAAAAGGACTGACTTGAATTTTTGTCCACATTAGTCTCTTGATGCTCAACACCTACCTACTGTAGCTATTCTTTGTTTGCCAGTGCAAAATTTCTTTGGCTACAGCCATTATTTGCGATTTACAGAATGCAGAGACGGGGGTATTCTACGAGGGAACATCTCAACCTCGTTCCCAGGGCAAATGACGCTGTGAACGAAGTTGGGGACATCAGTCAGAAACTACTGCTTTCAACAAGCGAAATAAAAGTTTTTAAGTTATTTCAAGGACTAGACTTGACTAGAATCCCTTCACACGCTTACCAGTGAATGTTGAACTTGTAAAAATTCGAACAATTTTAACGTTGTCTGAGATGGTTATGTCCAGATCTTCCAGTAAGGCTTTCTTCCAAGTCTTAATGAACTCTTCATCGGACGACGCCTCATCACACACAGGGTTTGTGTCAACGTCTTCAGACGAGTTTGAACTTTTCTTGGACTCCGAACTAGGAGAAGTTGACCGCCTTGAATTATGCTCAGACCTATCTGCTTCTTCTGCTTCTTCTTCTTCTTCTTCTTCTTCTTCTTCTTCTTCTTCTTCTTCTTCTTCTTCTTCTTCTTCTTTTTCTTCTTCTTCTTTTTCTTCTTCTTCTTCTTTGCTTCTAGGTTCTTCGTCACTGTTGTCACTTTCTTCTTCACTCTCATGGGAACGAACCCGATGTTGTCTTGTGACAGATTGGTTACCTGATGGGGACTGGGTGGTTGCAGCATGCGCATTAGCTTGACTGCCAGGGGCTAAAATTGGTTGGCTGGTTACGATGGGCGTTCTTTTTTTTCTTGACACAATAGCGCCCATGATTTCAGTCTGTTAATGAAATGATTAGAAAATCGTTAGAGAGTTGAAATATATACTTCGCTGAAAATGCCAGAGTGTGTCGACAGTGATGCTGGCAGCCTGGTGAGATTAGATCATAGTTAGTAGTCTCCTTCTACTAACTATAATTAGAACCAACGGACTGGTTTATCCAGTGGACCCATTTGTTCAAAATTGAGGTGCATAGTAGCCTGTAATGAATATTTTTGGTATATTTAATTCATTTCCTGGTGAATGATCTCTTTACAATTTTCCATACGAATTACCACTTCACTCGACGGTTTCAGGCCGTAAGCACGGTTTAAATCTAAAACTCAATCCTCAACTTGACCCTCGAAGCGATCCGACGATCGATCAAACAACTCAGACTAAGTCCTTCTTTACACATGACTTTCTTCCCGCCACTCGTAATGTCAACCTCGTTCCCAGGGTCTCTCTTCTTTACCTCCTAATGTGGTTGACTCCTCAACGACATTGGGAGGCAGAGAAGAGAGACCCTGGGAACGAGGTTGACGTAATCTTGCTTATTTATGTCAAATCTATTTACTCGGGCCCCGTAGGGGCTCGAGTTATAAAAGACGTTAGATTTCAGTTTTTTTTTTCCTGTGCAGCAAAATGCACAATAGAAAAACGTGGCCGTGTTTGATTGGGCAATGCACAATAGAAAGCACGTGGCGGTGTTTTGATTGGGTAATGCACAATAGAAGCCACGTGGCGCTGTTTACTTTCGTTATTTAAAGCAAACCACGTAATCCAAGATCATGAAGAGCTCTGTGATGCGTTGTTTGGATTACTTACTGAAGATCGGCATTGCGTTGGCTTAATCGATTTCTTCTTGGGGCGCTCAAAGCACATACAAAGAAAGGCATACGCTTTTCGCGGTAGACCCACACTAAAAGATGTCAAGCGTCAGCTTCGAAACGGGTCGTTCCGCGAACTGAATGCAACAAGAATATACTCGAATGTAACTGAAATGGACGCAACTATTGAAAGTGATACAAGTCAAAACACTAAGTCTTTAATAAGCAGCGGGTACCTTATTGAGAACTACTCTAAAGATGACAGCGACAAAGAAAATAACTCCACAAACAAATGGACGCTATATTGGAATCTTCTGAAGACAAAGTAAAAACATTCGCACAGCGAACAAATGGCCTCACGCGTGTACCATTTTCACCGCGAACAAATAGCCTCCCGCACAGTGTACCATTGACTACGGAGATAAGTTTTTTGTCTATTACGTTTTTTCTTTTTCATTGTTAAACAGTTTGTTTCTTGTAATGGTCTAGCTTATATCCTTTGTTCAAATAGCCATATTAGCGATCGTGTTCACTGCCATCTTCTGTGTATAGTTCTGTTCTAGTTTCGCAAGATTTGATGTCATCAGTGGAAAATTTGATCAGCTCTTTAGAAAATAACTTTGATGTAGTTTGAAAGGCTGTACAGTTATTTGATTCTCAATGATAATAAAGACTTCATTCCGAAGGAGAAATACAGGTCTCGATAAGCAAAAGTTGTTTACTTTTGTTTTGATTTGCGTGAGCATCGACATAGACGTGCCCGAGAACCAAGCAGAATTACAGAGAAAAGGCTTAGACGTCTATTTTATAACAGCAGAAAAAGGAGGAAACTTGCAGGAACGTATTTGGGTAACAACGTACCGATGTCATCCACATTTCATCGTATTACTAGCAAGGGAGATCACTTCCTCGTAAACACAACAAAAATATCTACCTCAGGTATGCGTTTAAATCTAAGCACGTGGTACAGTGTATGTACCACTTTTCCAAAAAGCGTGGATGAACAGGTAAATGCAAAATGAAACTTAAATTTATGCAGAAATCAGGAATACCCGGTATGATTTGTAAAAGAATGTTTTGTTTTCTCAGAAACGAAACGTATCTATTTTGAATTTAGGGTGAACTATTTACACAGCGAGTTAGAGTGGCCAATCGAAACAGAGTGTGTAATTGGAAATCTAAACATCTACGAGATACAAGAACAAACTTGTGAACACGTAAACCTAAAATATTCCAAATCATAATGCTGACAAACACAAAGGCGAAAGAAATGGATTATGCATAGGACGATTTGAATATCTGAATGATTTTGGGTTAGATGAAAACGATATATTGTTAAGAATTCCCAAGTTATCCCTTTTCGTGTTAATTAGTAATGCAAACAAGTCTTAGTAATAAATTGGATTAACGAGGAACCAGTGATCGTAAAACTAGTAATTGCCATGGTTCGTATGTAACACGTAATCATGAGACGATTCACGGGAAACGGAATTTGAAATGTTATGCAGGGGTAACTATTTGAAGGTAAAATAGGTATTTGTAGACTTTATTCTTCGATGTATTGTGCACATAAACGAGTATGTGTTTTTCTCTTTTTCTCTTTAAATGAGATTTTACTGCCCTATCAGTAAAATACGATTAATGACACGCGACCGTATTCGCGCTCTTTGTAGTCGGCCGTTCAAGGTCATAAAATCAACGGTTTTGTTGTAAATAAAACAAGGACATAAAGACTTTGTTCCCAGATCTCAGATTATAACGTACACCTGCATTGGCCAAATCTGTTAAAGCCTCATTCATTATTGCTAAAGAGCACGTGTAATGCCTACTTGCGACATAGTAGAACCTGTGCAACTGGCTACTTTAATAGACAGTCTAGCTATAAAAGCCTCAGTCGGCCGTCCAAGGT
The DNA here is from genome assembly GCF_036669935.1 of Montipora foliosa. NCBI lineage: Eukaryota > Metazoa > Cnidaria > Anthozoa > Scleractinia > Acroporidae > Montipora > Montipora foliosa. The sequence goes on along the minus strand of NC_090872.1, from coordinate 4,783,432 downwards.
TCACCTGGCAGTTTGTCTTCTATAGTAAACCAACTAGCTGTTTGCAATTTGTTAAAGTTTTTCCCCTCCCTCCCTTTGGGGATGGGTTGGATATATCGCTTTGCCTTCATTAAAGGGGCTAGGTCACGCAATTTTAGGCAATTTCAGCATTGATCAAGTGGTCATAGAATTAACTGAAATAACAAAATAACGGCTCAAAACTATAGAAGAACTCAAAACACAGGAAAGCTAAGAAGGGACAAGGATGGACAAAACTGGGGAGGATTGAAGTGGATTACATTTGGGTAAATTTGAAAAACGTCGGCCCACCTTTCTTTA
>NC_090872.1:4770614-4775614 GCF_036669935.1 Montipora foliosa | reverse complement strand
AAAGATGTTCTCACATCTCACCTTCGTTTCTCTTTCATTTTTTTTTTGCAAAAGATGTCTCGACGAGTCATTTCGTTTCATCTAATTAAGCCGTTCAATTAGCGTTTCCTTTCTCAAACACTGAGCAAGAATACCCATCGATCAGTAAAAAACAATGTCAGGCTTAGCCACTTTGGCATAAATACACTATTTTTACCTCGTTTCCATGGTCCAGTGGTCATTGTCACTACCTGTAATGAAGATAATCTGGGTCCGGGTATTCAATACATACACAGTCGAACATCATGAGAATCGCAATGTAAGGCCGATGTGAGAAGGACAAACTTCTCTCTGTTCTTTTCTTTAGCGCTAAATTAACCATACACCACTCACTGTACCTTTGCAGGCCCGAGTATAGGCTACTTGTAGCCTCTTGTTTTAACATAGCCATTCAGTTCCGGCCGCGCAAGAATAGGGTGAGCGCCACCAAAAATTTGGAGCTTCTGTTGTTGCGGAGCGAGGGAAGGCTTCGCCACTCGAGATCTCTCGCGTTCTATTCCGTGCTGGACATTCACGATGACGTCACGGCAATTTCAATCGCTGGAAGCACCAAAAGACCGTCATGAACTAACACATTCCTATTTACAGACTTGACGCGAACCGCTTGCGTCTGGATAGGACTTCGCTCGGTTTGCCAAAATGTCATTTCACCATGTCACAACGTGACAGTCCTTTGTCCTTGCTCGCAAGACTAAACTCATCAAGCCATGCAATACGTATTTGTCATTGTTTGATGATACAATTTTTAGCATTCCGTTTTCACTAAATTCGGTTCCTAGCTGTCGGTCAGCGTTACTACACGCACTGTCGTCTAACGGACCAGGCTTCTTCTTGCACACAAAATTATAACTGTCTTCATATTTTCCAGTACAGCTGCCATTAGTTAATTAACTATCTTTCGAGAAAAGCAGTGGAAAGCCTACGATGTCATCCTAACACTTCTTTGGTAATTTTCAGTTGTTTTATTCTCTTATGGTGATTCTTCTTCAAATTCTTGACATTTTACTACCGAAAAAAGGCCATTGAATTTGAAAGGCAAAATGCCACAAATTTCTAGGCCATTTAGCTGCATCTCGGATATTCATGATCACTGGGCATTGAAAGAGGCTATATGTGTGAAAGATTTCGATATTCACAATTCGGGATGGCCCATAAATTTTATGCTGGTTCCTCTATATCACATTCATTGTACCTGAAACTAAGCTCATGAGTATCGATTTTATGACAGGCTCGCGGAGCAACAACAAAAAAAAATGCAGTGCTTCGGTCATGCTGTCTTTGCAACTTATAAATATTTCATAATTTAAGTAGTGGATTGCCCGAGACCTTGAGTTTTCCATAGTTTTGCCTTGTCGAGATAATTTCCTGCGAACTGGAGTTTGATTAAAAGTTAACTAAACGATTATTATACGCCCAACTCTCGATGATTAATGTGGGAAATTATTTAGATAGAACTTAGTTGGGCGCTAACCTCCAACCTTACTCGGCAGTGAAGTGAGTCCGGCAAGTGTGGCAGATCGGCTGTAACTATTTAAATGTAAGCTAATGGTGTTTTTGTGTTTCGCAACATATTAAATATTCTTTAAGACTAAGTCTTCCAGTCGTGTTTACACTTAGAAGAGAAAAAGGCAGAGTGATACTTACCCAGAGTTTTTTGCTTCTCTATTGTAGTGATGGCAAAACTACGTTGCTAATATTCACACAACATTCTTCTAAGTAAACGTCAATCCACCCAATGACAGATGATATTAATGCGATAAGGAAAGCACTGTTAAATAAAGGAAGCACGCAGTCGGCCAAGCAAATGCCAGTTCATGACAACATTTAGTCAATCAACATCGTCAAGGTGTTTCGGTTTAATGAAGGTAAATTATGCGCACAAAATTTTGACTCCAAGCAAGCGTGACAATTAATTGGCTTTGATGAGTTAACCCTTGTCGCTAGAATCAGTGACAGTGATTAAGAAAAACGTCGGCTAATGCCTAATTTTGGCACTATTAAATGATGTTCTATTTGGCGTTCAATTGCTATTGCTGTGAAAAGTTTCCATTATTATTTGTATTTCATCTAATTTAAAGATTGCTTGGACTTTTCTTGTTGTATTCTGATGTAAAAACGCTATGGAAGTCACTGTTATGGAAACGAACTACGGTGACGGTTGTCACGGTGACGGTTGTCACGGTGACGGTTGCGGTCGGCTTTGAGGTTTGATTACATTGTAATGAGAGGACGTGGTCTGTTTTATACGCCCTCGCAGTTTTTGTTTTATCAGCAATTTAAAATCAACTTACTCGATAAGTTGGGAAAGATTTCAGAGCGGTTAATTAGATGACCGGCTCCTCTATTGCCCTAGTTGGAATCCCGGACTCAATCAGCAAATAATTTATCAACACTGTTTCGGGAGAAAAGAAAATGAAAAATCTGAGCTTACAGGGATACAATTTAAAGCTTTCCAGATCCGAAACTCCCAAACTTAACTTCAAAATCCGAGGCGTAGCTCAGTTACAGTGTAGTTAGTGCGCGGTTTTCAGAGCAAAAGGTCAGAAAGGGTAAAAGTTCCCCAGATCGATTCTCGGTGACTTCAACGTCTCTTTCGACTTTCCTCTGATCCGTACGCGTGTATAAGGATCTATAAGGGTGCACCGTCGGCCTCCATTGATACCAGCCTCGTAGCTGAAGAAACTACCTTTCCTTGTTATGATATTGATTCCTTAGGCTTCCCAGGTGAATAAGGGAATCTTTGTTGACATGTTTTGCCAATCAGTCAGCCAAGACTTACTGAATATTGAAAGTGCATTGCATACTGAACTATCTCTGAAAATTTGAACCTGACTGATGCCAGATAATCTCTGACTGCAATAATGCTTTTCAAATAAGCGTCTTTGCCACCCAAGAATTTACTCAGTGTACACTAATGGTTTGACACTGACTATTTTTGATGTTTCGTTTAAGACGTCATCTTCATCAGTTGAAATATTAACGTAAGCCTGCGTTCATTATGTATGGAAGAGAGCGGGGCAGGTGAAACTTTCAAAGACTTCTATTTTAGATCTTCCCCAATCTCGTACCCAGAGTCCTCGGGCTTTTTGGCCAGCGGGTGAGCGCCCGGAGAGACTCTGGGATAATCGACTCCATTTTTCCCAGAAAACGTGGGTTCCGGTCTTATTACGTATGCTTGAGTTTAACCGGAAACAGAAAAGAGAAAACTGTTAACAGTAGAAATGGCGGGTTGAAAGTGTTCGAGAAACAAGAATTTTAGCCTTACACACAAAGAAACTGGAGAAATGATCATTGGCTTGCTGTAAGAGCAAGTGAAGATGAAAGATCACGAAACCTCTGACGCTTTCGGTGAGTGTATGTTTAGTGTTTCAGCGTACATTCCATCGTTCAGAATGCAATGAGAATGCCATCGTGCAAGCAACACGATCGACAATTTTTTTGTGGAAACGACACGAAAGTTCTGTTCTTCTACAATTTGATGTTTCCGTAATTCTGAATGGCTTCGACAAGACCGTATTCCACGGATTTCTCCTCAAAGAGACTGATGTAATGTTTTCCCACGGTACTTTTGCAACAGCAACAGTAATCACTTTTTAGCAGCGTGGGAAAATTCCCGTGCGGTGTAAGAGATAATTCAAACCTCGTCGTTTTATTATTTTTGTGATTTATATATTTCTGAGGTAGAAAAAATCAAACAGCACTGAAACTAGTTTTAGATTTTGAAACTCCCTCCAAATTCTGGGGCTTCCGAATTGCTTACTGACTTCCTGTCGGACTGCCATTGTTACGCAAGCGGCCAATCAAAAATATAGTTCAAGTCGATTATCCCAGAGTCTCTCCGGGCGCTCACCCGCTGGCCAAGAAGCCCGAGGACTCTGGGTACGAGATTGGATCTTCCCATGTTTCTCGCAAAAAATTAGCACCCCCCCCCCCCCCCCCCCCCCCCAGAACTAGTTCAATTTTAATGCAACCCCCTCTTCCCAACAATAAATCTTGTACAAACAAACACAAGTACATGCAACCTTAAGCGTGGAAACTGAAAGTATGCTTATCCTTGTTATCAAAAGTAGGGCTTAGTCAATGAGGCCGAATCTCTAGACACATTGTTAACAAAGAGGCGGGTACAGGATGATGTGAATGCGTCCGGGATCAAGAAAGGATGTGAAAAGGAGTTCAGCCATTTGATTGGATTTATGCAAGAACTTGAAACAATCTTCGCAAAGCTCAGAGCTAAACCACAGAATGATCGACAACACTCCCATCTATGCCTTTCCGGGTCAAAAGCATTGAGGGCCTTCAACTGTTGAAAGAAGTGCTATCAGGAAGGGATGGAAAAGGAAAATAAAAGGAAATCTGAGAAACAATTACAATGCAGGCTTTAAAAGTAGATACACAGAAATATTGAATAATCTGCTTGGACCAGAAAAGGCTGCTGTAGTGCTCTTTAAACTATGGGCGGATGAACAAGTTGCTGCATAATTTCTTTTGTATACTCTAAAGCCATGGTTTCATTTAAACGCCCTGACTTTTCTCAAAGAGGAAGTGTCTTTAGCGGTGAGGCACTTGAGCATGTTGAGTGTTCTCTCAGCCGACTTGGAACTCCTGGTGCAACATTTGTAGAATCATCTGATATCGAATCACGTGGAGATGACAAAGGAGAGGACATGCAGGAAGATTTTAACTTATAAACAGTATTGTTGATCGCGATGTGCTTAAGATTGTATCTTCAGTTTTCTGTTGGCATTGACACCTCAAACGCCCTAGAACGCCCCCACTTGACGAGTTACATCGCCGTCTGGCATTATACAGAGTAAAATCTGATTAGTCTCACTCCCAGGGGTCCATGGATTACTACTATTAAAATTGAATACACTCCCCTCTCTAAAAAAACTGAGATCTCCCAGTTTTACCGCACAAAATTTTAAGATAGATCCCCCCGAATTACACCTTTCCCCCCCCCC
>NC_090872.1:4763114-4768114 GCF_036669935.1 Montipora foliosa | reverse complement strand
CATGTCTCTAAATACCTCGTCTCTTTATTAAATTGTTTTAGGTGAACTTAATTACTATCGTGTTTTATGTCACGATTAGTTGTAAAACGAACCCGCGTTTTCCAAATATTTTAGCCAGCCAAATTTTTTCCTCTGAGCTTAACCTGTGGTTTTTTCGCATGTTCTCAGCTATGTGGTTATGATACCATTGCATTAATCAAAAACTGTTTCACGATCACTTCATCGTTAGTATTTTTAAAATGTCTGTTATCTGTCAAAACTAACCAGAAAGCTCTAGATCTTTAATGCGGTCGAAAATAAAATAATTGTTTATTGTTCAGTCAGTGGTACTGTGATTCCATTTCTTTAGTTTTCGCATAGTGCTGATTAATTAATTTGAAAGCCGTGATAATTGCTTTTGAGATGAGTAATGTCTCTGTAGCGGGGACCTAATATAATTTGAGGCTTTGTTCCCTTCATTTACGCTTTGTTAAAGCAGTTTCTTTTTTGTATTGTAGTGTATTTCACCAGATTATGTTGATGCTAGCACAATGAAAAGCAGACAATAATATTAAAATTTTGAATTTTTCAGGAAAAACTGAACAGCAACATACTTGGTTTTTAAGTTTAATAAGAAGTATCACTGTCATTATTATAATTATTGTATTGTGTGCTTGATGTTGTCAGTATTGTGCCTTGTTGTGTGATATTTTTTCTATTAGATGAGGAAATCAGTGCTGTGTGAAAAGTCTTTAGATTTACAGTGATTTAATCAGTATCCCAAAAGGAGTGATTTGTACACCTTTAACTGACACTCTTAATGAACTATTAAAAGTGCTCCAGCGCTAGAACAACTTAGACACATTTAAATAAAGTTCTTTTGCTTTCCTTTCCTTTTCCTTTCCTATTTTTTCTATCTTGTGTTTATAGAATATTCTTGCTTCATCTCTTGATTTGAGAATAACGATCAATACATCATCCATTTCTAATTTTTAACGAGTTTAAGAATAATGAAATCAAGTGAAGCTATGATCCTCGCAGTTATGAAAGCAATTTTTGCAATTGCGTAAAGAAGCCGGAATTCATACCAATTCATATCAATTTCATATCCGCAGTTCATATATGATCCATTTTATATATCATTTCATCGAAGAATAATGAACTTCATTTGAGTACCAACTGTATTTAGCGCTGGGTCAATAATTGGGAACACTGTACAAATTGAATCAGCTTATATCAAATCACATTTTGGTTTTTGAGGAGAATGAGAAATGACAGTACCGGAAGAAAAACTTCTCGGAGAAGAGAAGAGAACCAACAACCTCAACTCACATGTGATGCCAAGGCTGGGAATTTAACTCGGGCCACATTGGTGGGAGGGGAGTGATCTCACTGGTCACTGTGCCATTCCTACTCCTGATTGCTACTCCTTCAAGTGGTTTTTGTAATTTTTATGACAGCTTTTTTTCATATAATGAAAGTTTAATCAGTATACCTGCAGTTAATTAGTAACAAAGGAGAGGGTGAATATTTGACTCAGTTAATGCATGAATTAATTGACTGGTCATTGCAGGAATTCACTGGTCTTAGGAAAAGGGTTTTATTATCGCCTTCATTACAATATCACAGTGCAATCTCGTCCCCAGAGTCCACTTTTCTTTTGGTCAGCACCAAGAACGCAGACTCTGGCGGCCACTTCCGATTTATGCGCAGTCGTAGTGGAGGTCCATTTTTGTAACCGTTCACAACCACTGTTTCAAATTTCTGAACATGTGTAGACAAGCCGGAAGTTCGTGATTTGCAGACTTCCTGCCTTGAAAGTGGCCAGAGTCCCTGTTCTTGGTGCTGACCAAAAGAAAAGCAGACTCTGGGGATGAGATTGATCATAGTGATGCTTCCCTTTGACATTTAAATCCTACCAGTTTATAGGAACCTGGTTTAATGGCCAGTAGCTCCAGCACCTCAAATGTAGCTTAGTGGCAGATGACATCAAGCCTTTGATTACTTCATTATAGGGTCCTTCGAGAAATTGACAGCCAACCAAAATGCCAGCACAAGAAAGAGAGGAGATTGATTGGAACAACCAAGATCCAGCAACTGTTATTTATACCATTGGTATCTATGGATGGAGAAAGCGCTTTGTCTACTTTCTTATCCTACTTATAATGGTTATCACCATCATTAATCTTTCCCTTGTCATTTGGGTCATGAGAGTTATGGACTTTAACCTGGTAAATATACCACAACTTCATACATGCATTTAGTTCAACTGTTAGCTCTTAGGTGCTGACTAAATGTTATTAAGTCATCGATTTGTAATGGCATTCATTTGGCGATATTACCTTTAAGGCTAATGGTGATAGCATGACCTATTGTTTTGTCCTTTTAGGATGGTATGGGCAAACTTAGAATAACAGATCAAGGCCTAAAGCTCTATCATGGTGAAGCTGAGTTTGTCAAAGAGTTAAGAGCAAATTTGATTCGACCCAGCCAGGTAAGATCATGTCATGTTGTTGACGAGATGCTCTTCAACTAGATGAATGAGATTTTCTTTTAAAAAAATAAAATTTGAACAGTGAAGGTTCTCAAGATATTTCCCACCTTGTTTGGGGTCGATGGTGTCGATGTGGATATACACACAAAAAGGCACCATGAGACACTGCCCAGGCCCAGTAGTTCAAAGATCAGTGACTTATCCACCGGGGAAAGTTATCTGGCCTTTGAACATTACTTAGGCCTGGAGTAGAAAATATTTAACAATAATTATTATTCTGTGAGGGCGCACTGGATATGAAGTGATAGATAACCAATGAGGCATGTAGCACCGAGTTGGTTATAAGCATTTTATATCTAGCAAGCCCGAGTAGAATAATTGTTTTATTAAAAACTCCATGGTTTTCCCGGGGGTAGTATTGTCAACTTAAAAGCATTGATTTCTGCCTCGGTCTATTTTGCTCCAAAACAGCTTTTGTTGGCCATTTTTTCTGAGAGCTGCAAAAAAATTTAATGTTTTCCGCTCGCTTTATTGCTGACAGGTTCCTTGACTTTATTTTAGGTACATCAGGTATATGATTATATTGATAGCCTGACTGTCCAGCAAGCCAATGAGAATGCTGGAAATCTGATATCCGTAGTTCAGTATTTCATAAAGTTAATTAGTTAGTGAGGTGGGTAAAACTCCAAGAGAAGCATGAACAAGCCTTCTCCAGCAGTCGGCATTCCTCATCACTGCCGCGATGTCCCGCATCTCCTGAAGACCTACGTCCAACCTCAGCATACCTACATACATCATCCTTGGCCTCCCTCTACTGGTCCCGGGGAGGAGGGGGGGGGGGGGTACTTTAGGAATTTCTGGGTGGGGATGTGCCGCTGGGACCCTGGAACCCTTAGCCTATACCAGAGCTAGTTTCAGCTAGATTTTGCTACCCTATACTAGAGTAAACTCCCCGAATCACTCCTATCCTAGAGTAGCTGTTTTCCAGAAACTGAGGTCACTAGCACAATCTAAAGCAAAGCCATAACAAAACCTTTACCACAATCACTTCTTTCTTAAAAAAAGATTTATTTATACTTGTCCAGCAATCCAAGCACGTACGTACGCATTATCAAGACAATAAATTGTTTAATTTTAACCAGTATTAATACCACCAATTTCCGTCTGAATCCCGATTTTTGACAGTTAATAGTATCCAGTAGCGTTTATGATAGTCATCTATCAACGCTGTTGAGGCTGAGTTGTGAAAATTTAAACTTGCCGATTTCATTTTTTCATTTTTTTGAGTAGCAATTCCTGGTTTCCTTAGTCTAGATAAAATCTGGTCAGTTTCATGAAAAATGATACCCTATTCTAGACCCAAACGCTCTGATTTATATACCCTATGCTAGAGTAAACTGCTTGAAAACCATACCCTTCACAGCGGCACATACCTATATAGCCCATATATGGCAGTCCCCCCCCCCCCCCCCTCCCTGGGCTACTGTTGTGTCCGTCAAGGGGCAGTCCTACAAAACAACAGAGTGCAGTATCAGCTCATGATGTTGGCTAGCATGTCCTGCTAGCCTCAGTCTCCTCTGCTTTACTTTTTTTGACTGGCTTTTGGAAGGAATCCATGGAGCTCTGAATCTAAAATAAAGTTGGCCATGATGTTAATGTTCATGCACACATTTACTTAGATGTCCTAATTTGAGTACTCATCATGTTCTCAGTTATGTGAGCAAACACTGATAAATCTTTGTACGGATTGAAACTATCGCTTAGTGACTTATCCACCAAATAAAGTTATCCAGCCTTTAAGCAACTGGCGCCAGGTTGGAATAAGGAATAGGTACCATACTTTATATACTTTTTTCCCCCTTGGTAAATTTTATTTCTATTCAACTTAAAGTGTTGATTTCATGTGTCGCAAATTATGTGCATACCCAAGTCTAGTCCAAAAGACATTGTCAGGAGTGTATAGAGATGCTTCCTTGGCATGTGTTGAAATGCCACAGTAATTATTTAGTGTTGATATGGAAATTATTTCCAATAAAATACATGAGGCGCCTGTTCTTATGGCTGTTATAAGGTACCAGGTACGAGACAAATTAGTTTCAAGAATAAATATTCGTTCCCTGTAAGGGTCAATCAGTTGTTGTTGACATATCAGTTTTTCTGAAACATTTATCTAATTTAATATTTTTCCTTCAGACTAAAAATCATGGAAAAATCTCCATGCCCACACCAATAAATACCCGTGCAATAGTACATGCATATGACAACAAAACAAAATCATTTACTTTAGTTATTAAATTAATTTAATTAACATGTCTTTGTTTTCAGAATTCTGACCTTACACTTCAGTCAACGGCAAATGTGACCGTAAATGCCCGCTCTGCTTATGGCAACATCACTGGCCAGCTGTTTATAGGGAATGATGAGGTCGTGGCAAGAAATCAAAAGCTTTACATAAAGACAGACCAAGGGAACACTATCCTGTATGCTGACAGAGATAAAATTCACTTTGCAGCTGATAAACTGGAGT
>NC_090872.1:4753114-4758114 GCF_036669935.1 Montipora foliosa | reverse complement strand
TGGAATGTCTAATAGAGCCTTGACCTTGACAAATTTCAGTTTGGTTTAGCCTTGAGCTCTGCATAGCTTTCCTTAAATGGTTTTACGCTTTTCTGTTTGGGTCTCTGATATGTTCTGGATTGCTTTTCTTTTCCTATTCCCTTGCTGCTTCAATATTTTCAGATCTGTTTTGGCGTTTTGCAATGTTTTTCTTTTCCCTGAACTCTTCAAGTGATTTTGTCTCTTCCTCTTGATAGAGTCTCTCATATAAGCTCTATTTGCCACTGCTTTGTAGAAATTATTACTGACACTCATATCATTTTTGGCCATCGTTAATTAATCGATTATTCCATTTCTACATGCATTCAAGTCTTCGCGTTGGTCAGTGAAAGGCGGTGCACAATTTTTTGCACCAATCTGTACTTGTTCAGAATATTTTGCTTCACCTTCGAAGAAAGCCGTTTCTTTAATTCTTCTGTTTCTTGCTTCTAAATGCAGCGGAAGGTGCTCAAACACTTCAGTATAAAAGCGACATACAGTAATGGCGGTGCACAACCTCGCGAACAGGAAGTCACAGCGATATAAGCTGTGTTGTGATTATCCATCCTGATTGGCTTATTAGATCGAACTTCAGGTTACGCAGGAGTGACACATTTGCATAAAGAACCTCACCAAAACTCGTGGATATATCCACGAGTAAAAATGAGGGGGTTACAAAATCAGCATATATGCATGTGTCACCCTCTTATTCGAGTCTGTGTGTGTGCTCAGCTGAAAACCCTTTCGAGCCTCCTTAAATTGCCCAGCTAAGTGCAATCATCACTTCTCTGATTCATCAAAAAGTGTCCCATTAAGTCTAAGCATTTGCTGGTAAATTTTAGGTTTGGATAAATGCATAAACAGGTAAAAATCAGCGATAGGAAAGAACAACGTTTTGGCAACATCGTAAGACCATTTTCAAGTTCAACTTCGTTGAGATAAACTGTCAGAAAATTCACTCAAGATTAACCCATTTACTCCTGGTATTCCTCATTGACGAGTAAAATCGTCTTGCATTAGACAGAGAAAAATACTAAGTCAGGCCGGTTCAGGCTAGTTTGGATGTCAAAGGGTTAACATACTTCTTCATTTCATATACAATCTCTTGCAAATAGTTTTCCTTGAATTGAGTCCGACTGGACTGGACTTATTCATGCACTTGTTGAGAATGGATCGATGTCTGTTAAGTTAACACAGTGTTCGTTAATGAAGTGTTTGCCAGTGGAAGAGGACTGTTCAGTGTGTTCAGCCTCGCGTTGGTGCAAGTGCCTGAGAATATAGCCTACATAACTTGCATCACACAAGTCACATTGAAATTTATAAACTACACGTTGTTGGTTGACAATAGGTGTTTTTTTTCTCATGCACTTTTATCTCTTGCTGCATCACTCACAAAAACGGGTTGAATGACTGTGTGGGTAAATGCAGCAGTTTTTCCTATCTTGAGGGGCAGATTTAAGGGACACTTTGTCACATGAATAATATTATTCTTGTCTGCATTCCTAGAGAAAAGTAATGTTGAAGTTTTTGAGGAAGAGCCAAAAGGACACTTTGTCACAAAAAATAAGCGTGCATCTAACTATACCAATAGAAAACCTAGGAGCAGGATTTATTTAGGGAAATTGTTTAAGAAAAAACAGTGTTGTTGTTTAGCAAACCAAGGTGTACAGTCTAAGAAAGTGCAAGCCTGGGACCAGGTTCCACAGTGGAAGGTAGTGATTGCTCACCAAGTGGGAAATAAGGTTGGCTTGCCTTCAGCTACCAAATTTCTCAATACCCAGTGCTTCACCTGCTTTTGATATTTCACCTTCTCACCAAAATACTAAACATACATGCATATTAAGAATTAACAAAATGCATTGAAAATTCAGTGAGGATGGGTGAAAGCAAGGAAAGGAAGCTTTAAAGTGTAGGCTTTATGTCTCTGTTTGACCTAAGCAATAATATTATTCATAGATCTGTTCCTTTAATTTATTTGTATTTATGGCATGTGCCAATTACAACAAAATTTGATCCTTGCATTAAAGGGGCTAATTGTCACGCAAATGATGTAATTTCATGACACCCAAAATGCCCAAAAATAAGAAATGAAACATTTTAATAACCACCGACATCTGTTGAACAACGTAAAAGAAATAGCGCAAAAGGAAAGGGAAGCACAGATGGACACAAGTGGACAAGATTGAAACGGATTGCATTTGGGTATTCTTGAAAAAAGTGGGCTTGACATTTTTCAAGTATATGGCAAATTGCCAGGTTAAAGGTCGTGTTTGCTCAGAATCGTCTTGTTTGTGATGTAACGATTATTTTTTCAGTAAAGGAAATCCACATTACCATTGTCGAGTTTCAACCTTGTGATTAAAGAGCCTGGGTGGGGGGACTCCCATATGAAACAGACGGGGATGCTCGTCGGAAATTTTGAATTTAACCCCTAAAGGAGACTTATCTAGGCGTGGCTTAAGCAAATTTTGACCCCTAAAAGAGACCGTTTAAAAACACAAAAATACGACACGCAATGAGTTTTAATGATAAAAAGGCATAATCATCGAATGCTTTTATCTAAAAAGAAAATTTAAAAGAAATTTGACTTCTGTTTCTCTTCGCGTAATTCTGCGTTACTTCGCTGAACCCTAAACGAGACCTTGGTGGCATAAAATATTGGCGCTTGCCCGGAACACCCTAAGCGAGACCAAAATCCAAAATTTACACCCCTAAGCGAGACGACGAGCATCCCTGTCTGTTTCATATGGGAGTCCCCCCTCCGGGTTAAAGAGTTCCCCTAAACACCCTAAAATAATGTGACATAGCCCCTTCAAGTTCATGGTACATATAAAATGAATTCTTAAAAAAAGGTAGTTTTCACTGTGGGTATTCTTTGCTGTTTCATATAGCTGTAAGAGCTGTAAAGAACTTGTTGTTTTATTGATGTTGGTAGGTCTTACTGGATGGACAATCCATGTCCTTCAAAAACCTCATGACTGCCACTGCAGCAAATGGAGCGGCCGATCCCAATGCTCGGGAAGTTTGTGTTTGCGCAAGTGGTAAATTGTTTCTGGCACCAGTTAAGAGCCAATGTGAAGTTAGCATTACTTGTTAATGTGTTGAGTTGGGATATCCCCCCAATTGACAGGGCTGGGTTGTTTAATGGGGCAGTTAGTGCTAATTAAGGGTGATCCCTGGTCATTGTGACCAAACCCAATAAAGGGGTGGCGAATGGTAAATGCGAGACTTTGCGAGACGGCGAGACCAGCGTTTTTCTTTGCGAGCCTGAGACATTTTGACTTTTTAGATTGCGAGACTGAGACTTCAAAGTGTTTGACACCTTCATATAAAAAACGAGAAAGCGAGACGCACATAACCGCTCAAAAAACGAGACTGCGAGACCCGTGAAATTCGACTAAAATTTTGCGAGACCCAGAGTTTTTGATGAACCATTCACCACCCCTCAATAAGTTGCCTTGGTATTCCACCCAGTTTAGCATCAATCTTACTTTAAACAGTGCAATCAGTTCTCTGTTTTCTTACCTTCAGTTTAACTGAATTTTTCTCAGATTGTTAAATACTGTCAATAGCACATGAAAGAATTTTGTGGAGATTAACCTGTTATAAGATAACTGCTTTTTTGAAATAAATATGCACTTGTATCTATGAAGGCCTTTCAGGCAAAAAATTTTGAAAGAAAATTTTCTAGGGAGAATTTGTAATATTTTTATGGCTGTTGCACCACAATATTTCTTAAAAGTATAGGGACCCATAGTCTCCTATGCAGCTGTTCTTTGTGTGGTCACATGATGCTCCTCCCCACACAAACAAAAAGTGTTTGTGTGGGAAGCGTTGCATAACCACACAAAGAACGGCTGCGTAGGAGACTAAAGGATCCAGTCTTGAGATTAGTTTTGTACTTAAATTTAAAGTTTATGAAGCGAAATTTATTTCGGTACATTCTAAAAATATACCGTATGAAATACACAATTCCAAAGCTTGAGAAGTCTACGATAACAATTGATGATTTTATTAGCGTGCAAACTTGAGCTATTTACCTGCAAGAATTGTCAGGGGACTAGATCCAAACTTATTCTGAAATTCCATTGTGTGACATTAGTTTGTGTGTTCAAGTTTGTTTGCTCAACATGATTTTCAGTAGCAAGGAGTCTTGCCAAGAAGATATTTTGGAGAGCTAAAGAAAATGTTCAGTGATTCTGAATAGAGTAGTTTTGCTGAATTATCGAGCAGCTCTGACGAAGATCAAGGAGAGGATGATGTTGAAGAAATTCATGGCCAAATAATGCCATATGAAGTCACTGGCTGACAGTGACACTCAGAAAGTGTAAACAAAGAAAGAGACCAAGATTATCTTGCTCTGGCAGTGCGGGAGGCCAGATATGAAATGGAAATTGCATTTAGCTCATTTGACTTGGCTTCTTTCACACAAACTGATGTCACACATGAATGTCACATGATGTTTTGGCAGAGTGATTCAAATGCAATTTTTGAAAGGAAAATAGCTGAAATGCATCCTTGTAAAATCAACAATTTTTATCGCAGTCCTCTCAAGTTTTGGAATTGTGCATTTCAAATATTGTACTTTCAAACTACGTGGACATAAATTCTGCTTCATAGGCACTTTAAGGAGTTTGGAAAACATTCAGAATCAATCAAGTACCCAAGGTAAAAAAGAATGCACCTTAGTAAGCTTACTGTTTTATTATAAATTGGAGCTTATACTAAATAACTGGAAAAGTGCATAACTTCAGTTATGACATCTAAGAATGGTAGGAGCACTTAATTAGAGGTTCTTTCTGGCTTTGTACCCTCCCACCTCAGTCCCCCATTATTCTCGCGTACTCGCAAAGAGAGAGCTTGCTTACGGTCTTCTAAAATTAAACATTAATTTGTCAGGTGGAACATTTTCTAGCTCATTTTATATAATTTTTATAAGGAACTATTTGCATGCTATTTTTGCTCATAGTTTGTATGATAAT
>NC_090872.1:4713114-4748114 GCF_036669935.1 Montipora foliosa | reverse complement strand
TCTACGCATTTCTACTACCCCCTGAAACCTACCAAAAATACGCGCAGAAGACTCTACGCACAAAGACAATACTTGGCAGGGGAGTGCAAGGAAAGACCTATTGCGCAACTTTTCCATTTTCTTGACGCGGCCGAAAAACGGAGAAATTCTACTCATTTTCTGACTGGATTGCCATATGGCAACCCAGTAAATAGAAAAGCTAAATATTTTAAGCAAGAGCCGATACAACGTAGATTTGATTTTACTGGTGTATTATAACCAGCCTCCTTCAGCCGAAATATAGTGCACCACTAAAATCAAATCGACGTTGTATCGGCTCTTGCTTAAAATATTTAGATTCTCAACTTGTAATTACGCCGATCAGATGAAGCCACTGATCCAACGTACACCGACAGGAAGATTGTCCACGGTTGCTTGCTTTAAAACTCCAGCAAATAGACCCTGCCTTCCCTTAGTCGTATGGTTTCTTTTAATTTCTTATTTCAGTCATAGTGGGATAGGTATAGGTGTGGACCCCCCCCCCCCCCGGGGGGGGAACTTTGCATTTGAAGGGGCGGGGATGCTCGTTGGATTAAACCCCTATAAAAGGATTAAAGGGTTTGGCCCAGCCCTAAAAAGAGACCATATTGAAAAGATATTAAATATATATTTTTATATTTCTTCGTGTGCAATCCTAAACGTGGCCTTCACGGCTACATATGATGGCATTTTGTCCAGAATACCCTAAGTGAGACCAAAATCCAAAATTTGTAAGAGAGACGATGAGCATCCCTGCTCCTTTCATATGCGAGTTTCCCCGGCGTGTGTGGAGCTCTAAGCTATTTTTTAACCTATATCAAATACAAGGTGTACAAATGAACCCACTGGGAACTCGGAAAAATCCGTGCCCCTGATGGGATTTGAACCCACGACCCTCCGTGATCTAGTACGGATGCTCTAACCACTGAGCTACTGGAGACTCTATGGTGAACAAGGGTGAGATGTGGGTATTTGAATCGAGCTGCATCACACAGCCACAGAGTCAAATAACGACTGGCAGCATAGCTCATAACCGCATCGCCCAGTCACATTGAGAGCATCATTGAAATACAGTTGCCTATATTTCTGTGAACGATGCGGCCAACCAACCACCAAGGTGAGCGAATCTGACATATATCAAATACAAGGTGTACCATATTTAGGTTGCACACCTAATTCATATTTTCCTCGCGGCAATAAAATCGTAGCCTGCGCAACATACAACAGGCGGAATTTTTGCGTTTTCCAAATAAAGCGGGAAGGACAGCGTGAAGTCCTTTTTCACGCTCTCGACAAAGCCTGGGAACTAACAGTCACTGGTCCAACATGGCGACTCGCGGTTGGTTGTTTGTCTTTTGTTTTGTGTTGATAGTTTCTTTCTGTTATGGAAAGAAAAAAGTTACTAAAGAGGTGAGAATCTGTGTTTTAAATGTTATGCAAAACTCTTTTTTGGAAGGAGTGAATATTTTCTAGATTCTTTTCAATAATTTTTCGCCGTGATCTACTGCTTCGTTCATGGAAGCATTGAGACTTGAGCTTACTGTTGACTTGTGGTTCAAATTTTTCCTTGGTTTACCTTTTTTTATTCATTGTCATAATCTGAAACAAAGAAAAATCAAAATTGAACTGGAAATTTTGAACCGGGAAAAAAACTTGAGCCACATCATTATCATCTTAGCGAAGTAAGGCTAAATTTCTTGTCGTTTTGAAATTAGTTTTCAAAGCGACAGTTATATAAGTAGCTTGCACTGAATATTGTCACCGTGAAATGGTCGTGCTATAGTTTTCTCCCTAACTGCAATTGTTATACTTGAAAGTGAGCTTGGATTTTCTCTGCAATCTTTTTCTTTCTGCGATTCCAGTGCTTCTTTGTGCATTCCATAATTAGTTGAGCTAGTTTACATAACACCTGTGCACCTAAATGCAACATTAAGTAGTTGCCGCGGGGATCTCGAAAACGAAGACCCTAAGAGCCCAAAAACTTGAAAGGTCAGAAACGAATAAAGATTACCTAAAAACCCTCAATTTGGCTAACCCTAAGCCTAACTAGGCTTAAAGTTGGTTTTTATGCCTAGGGTTAGCCAAATTGAGGGTTTGGGGGTACTTTATTCGATTCCGAGTTTAGAGTTTTTGGGGTCTTAGAGTCTTTCGGTCTTCGTTTTCGAGACACCCTAGTTGCCACCACGGTCCCACAGTGCTAGATAGAATTTATGTAAATCGACGAGTGCCACTGCAGTCCTGCAGTCCTGCAGTTGCATTGCCTCATGGTCTGTTGTCGTGCTCTTGTTTCACTTGTAGCACTCGTAGCACTCGTTTACTGATTAAACCTTCGACCTTGTTTCAGTGATTATGACTAAGCACTCTTTTCAAATTTTATCCGTTGTTTTACGGTTCCATTAACTACACTTTTTTAAAGATCCTATGAAGAAAATAGCACTTGTTTACTGTTTAGTCTCTGACAGGTTTCAATGAAGTGTTAAGGCCTACCTAGTGCTCCTAAGCTCGCATTTCAGTGATTAGGCCTAAGCACTCTTAAAAGTTTAGCTTTCATTGGTTTGGTTAACTACACTCTTTACGAGATCGTTTGAAAAATAATTATAGTGTTCGTTTACTGTTTAAGCCAAAGAGCTTGTGAAGAAAATAGCGCTAATTTACTGTTTAAGCCTAAGCGCTCGTTTCATTGATTAGGCATAAGCACTTTTTTAAAAATTTAACTTTCATTTTACTGTTCAGTTAACTTCACTTTCAAAATTTATGCATCATAGTTATTTTTATGTAGTCTTGCACTGTTAAACATATATATACTTCATTCTGTAAACCATGAGGCGACACAAGCGTGCTGAGAAACAAGCACGCTATACAATCATGCATGTGCCTTGTTCTTTTCGCCGCAAAGGTAAACAAGTGCACTGAGAAATAGGCGTGCTACGTATGAATGTACCTTGTTCCTTAAGCTTTGAAGCAGAACAAGGAGCATTATTCTTCAGTCTTGCACTACTGGACTGCGGACCACGGTGGCAGTCCGTTTAATGTCTTCATTATTTATTGCAATTCTTTACTACAGGACTGCCGGACACGGTGGCAGTCCCTTTAATGTCTTTGTTATTATACTGAGTCTTTCACTTTGGGACTGTGGACTGCAGTGGCAGTGTGTTTAATGTCTCCATATTATTATACAGTATTTTACTATGGTACTGCCGACCGTGGTGGCAGTCCCTTTAAGGTCTTCATTATTATACAGTATTTCACTACGGGACTGCGGACCGTTGTGGCAGTGCAATTTATTCCTTTGAGTTATAATTTTCATATTCCTTTACTATGGGACTGCGGACTACGGTGGCATTCCACTTTACCAATATTGTCCTTTTACGTTCGACCACAATGGCAGTCCGCTTTACTGCTTTTCCTTTTTAAACTTGTCATTCACAACTATGGCATTGTGGACCGTGGTCGCAGTCCACTTTACTGCTCAAGTTAATAGTAAGATTCATATTCATCAACCTCAGGATCGCAGAGGTTAAATGGTAATGCTTCTAGGTGGACAGGTATTCTGTAATTGCTCCATTTGTTGTCCAGGGCTCAGTTGTTCAAAAGCTGAATAATGCTATCCACCCAGATAAATCACTATCCAGTTGATAAACACTAGCAAAACCAATTGAGTTATCCAGTGGATAGCGCTATCCACCCCTTCAAACAACTGGGACCAGCTAAAGGAAATCATTCTCACATAATTATGGTATGGCTGTGATGATATTGACAGAACTAGATTGGCCTAAATCTGGGAACGGGTAAAGAAAATCTGTTATGTACATTGTAATTTGGTCACCCAAGCCAAAAAAAAAAAAAGCAAAACAAAAAAGCAAGATTTGGGATGTTATTAAAAAGAAAAGTCAATTCTTATTTAATACTGCCCAGCTGTGTGATCTTTTCTACTGTTGGGAACTCTGTACCACTCTCCCTCCCTCTTCTTTGTTTTGAAAAAGTCTGTTACATCTTGACTATCCATTGGTTTCTTGTCATGGTAGTGGCAATTAATCATGGTTTTTACAGTTTTTATCATGTGTCACTTAGCAAATCAAAGAGGGAATGACGATATTGATGACAATCATAACAGTTACATTGTATTATAAATAGTGATGATGACTTTCAGGAAGTGGTTTTCAAAGTTCTGTGAATTTATTTTCCAGAACACATATACTGCAGCAGGCAGACCAAAAACAACCTTAAATTTGAAATATTTACCCAGGAAGCACCATTCACCCAGAGATGTTTTTCCGGGAGTGCTATCACCACTTGCCATCCCTGCTCTTCGTAATAAACATTTGATTTAAGTTATAATTGTTTCTAACAAATTTTTCCTAGTCTTTGCTGGATACCCGTGTAAAACAGCTGATGGAGTGGAATCAGCGAAAGGCTGTTATAAGATTGAATGGTGATAAATACAGAACTTATTTAAGGGGATCACCAAGGAATTATTCTGTTATTCTCATGCTCACTGCACTTGCCCCACACAGGCAATGCACGATCTGCAGGTACGAGGAATTTGTGTCCATTTTAATCACTCACTGAAAATCCCCATTAACTCTTTGACACCCAAACCGGCCTGAACCGGCCAGACTTGATATTTTACTCTGTCTAAGGCCGGACGATTTTACACATCAATGGGGAACCCCCGGAGGTCACTGGGTTAAGGGCCTCTTCAAATGTTCTTATGAACTCTGGTGTCTGTTGACATGAGAATTTTAGTGAGGACTGGTTCCCAGGCCAGGTACAAAAGCCTGGCACCAAGGCACACTATAAAATTGTTGCTAATGAATTTTGCGTGGTACATGCATGTCCAAAGAGAAGCCTGTGGCTCAACCCGTTTGCACCTGAAGAGTAAAATCATCTCAACTGGTGTTAGAGTAAGATCTACATAAGTGACCCTCTTAGAAGGCAAATCGATCAAGAAAGCAAGAATTGTAGATTTTTTTACCCTTTTGTTCCCAAGGAGTTCTGACATTGTCAAGTAAAATTGTAGAGGGTTAAAGTAAAATCTACAAATGCTGCTTTTTATAAGGAGGGAAGGGTTGGTCATTACTTTTGATCTATTTGATCTTGATTAATAGGCTATATTTTAGACATACAGCCGAACCTCCCTTAAGCAAACACCCAAAATGGTGGTTGCTAACGGCAGGTGGTTGCTTACGAAAACTCAGACCATATTGAGTCAATATTTTGCCTCTAGTCAATAACATATGGTAACTGCAGAGACTTACCCCGTGCACAACCAAATTTGCTAAGAGAATAACCAATAAAGGCAAAGCCGGTGGTTGTGACCGGAAAACGGACTAGAAATCCCATATGTTTACATTTTTATGGAGACAACAAGACATCGATGCCTTGGCTGAAATCAAAAATATAAAACCTTGGATATGACCTGGACTGAACAGGGAATGATTGTGTTGACTGCTCCGAATACTGTACTTTGATTTTCATACCGCAGTTGTTTCGTCAAACTGTTGACTGCTTTTGAGAGAACAGTCTATCAGGAAATCAGTTCTAATTTTCTGTAATTATAAGACACTTGACCTATTGACTCGCGGCAAGGTGGCCTCATGGTTAGTGTGCTCGACTAACGGTTCGGGGCCTGGCTGGGGACATTGTGTTGTGTTCTTGGGCAAGACACTTTACTCTCACGGTGCCTCTCTCCACCCAGGTGTGTAAATGGGTACCGGCGTAACGCTGGGGGTAACCCTGCGATGGACTAGCATGCCATCCAGGGGGGAGTATAAATACTCCTAGTCGCTTCATGCTACGGAAACCGGAGGTAAGCGCCGGCCTGATGGGCCTTCTGGCTCGTTAGCAGTGACTTATAAGACACTTAACCTATTGACTCCCGGGGGTTCCCCATTTACGAGTAAAATCGTCTGGCATTAGACAGTAAAAATGGCGGGTTTAGGCTGGTTTGGGTGTCAAAGGGTTGAGGTTGTCTCTTTTAAATAAGGCTCAGATGGAGTACAGTGTAAGTGCATATTTTCTTAAAAATGTTAAATGATATTATTTTTAGAATAAAAATAATAGATGCTAATGTTGGTAAGCAAATACTGGGCAGAGCCTGGGAGGAGAGCGTGACTTCCCATCACATGACTACCTTATTTGGCTCTTTCATTCATCCCGCTTTGTGAGCCTGCTCGATTTTACATTTCCAAAGCTGAATTTGTTCTGTTTTTCTGTTCAGCAGTTTTAATCCCTCCCTCCCCCACTTCCATTCTGCTTCCTGGTTCTGTTGTATTTTTTTTGTTATGGGCTTATTGTAACCTCTTTAATAGTTCTCTATAATGAAATATGGGCTGGGAATTGCTGCCTGCAGGGAAGGGGCATATTGTTACTTAGCTGGACTGGGTTAACTTGGCCCCAGGACATTATGCCAACAACTATGTCACCTTGCAATACAGGCATGAGGCTCCCCCTCGGCTAGGTGCAGAGGCTATATTGGTCCATACCGGTGGTGGGTGTTATGCACACCTTGCCAGTACATTTGTTTACGCCCAAGTTGTGTCTATTATTGTCTTTTACTGTGCACCAAAGTATTACATGTTTTTATGTAAAAAGTCAATTTCCAGAAAAAATCCGGTACTTCTCATTGACAAATTTCCTTTTTTTGTACTACTGAGGAATGTGATAATGTTACAACGCCTAATTATCCAATTTCCACTCTATTACCCATCAAGTGGTCACTTACAGGAGGTTAAAAACAAAAGAAAATTTCAAACTATTATCTAGTGGTGACGCTTACGAGAGGTGGTCACTTATAGTGATTGTACTTGGAAACTTATGGTATTTTGGAAAAGTGGTCGCTGAGGAGAGGTGGTCACTTACGAGAGGTGGTCACTTACGAGAGGTTCGACTGTAATAATTATGCAATTTTAATTTTTTGAAGAATTCTCCCCTTATTTGCTTGCATTCCTGCTTTTCAATTCCCACGCTTTGATTTACATGTATTTATTTTCACACCAACATTTTTCACAGCAACTTCCACTCATGTTAATAACCCATTGACTCTCCAACTAACCTGCATTGACAAATAAAATTGTCTGTCGTTAGACAGAGTAAAA
This sequence comes from Montipora foliosa, assembly GCF_036669935.1. NCBI lineage: Eukaryota > Metazoa > Cnidaria > Anthozoa > Scleractinia > Acroporidae > Montipora > Montipora foliosa. Next base: position 4,740,999 of record NC_090872.1, on the reverse strand, counting down.
TCTATTAAGTCTCACTCCCAGGGGTCCATGGGTTAATGACAACGGTAACGGGATGTCATAACATGTCATGTTGTTTTTTATCATTAATCTTTTAAAACAATCTTGAGTTAAACAGCAAAAAATTAAAATTAAATGTAATGTTTGCATACAGTGTAATTACAGATTTTGAACCCAACATAAATCATTCTCTTTTCATTTTCAACAGGGAAGCTAACAATGAGTTTTCAATACTTGCTAATTCCTGGCGATACTCTCAACAGTATTCCAGTAAAGTATTTTTTGCAATGGTGGACTTTGATGAAGGTGCTGATGTCTTTAATGCGGTAAGATGTGTGTTGATCAATAACAAAGTTAAAATAGGCATTTGTGTAGCACTGTTGAGGTTGGGTGCTTGAATTGTCGTGGAGATTCCAGTACCGGCTGCCTGGGTTCCAGCTTCAATATGATAAAATCAGTGGGAAAAGGGAGGGAAGGGTGAGAGAAATGCTAATGAACTGAGCCCAAAATGCAAATTATTAATCCATTAATTTTAATGTTCAAAGTGGTATAAAGAACACTACAAAACAATTCAATACACCACACACATTGGCTTCCAAAGCACAAGTTCCTTACACATACACTGTATGCATTACCGCTGACCTGATAAGATTGACAATAATATTAATATTGCTCCTTTTTGTTTGTTTGTTTCAAATGGTCTGGATAGCACAAGTGTTAGTAATATTTTAAAAAATACAACCACACTTTTGAATTTTCGGAACACGTTTCGATGTTTCAAACATCATCTTCAGCCATAGTGAGTGTACCGGTAACATTAAAATTTTTACAACTGAAGATAATTCATATATATATAACTATCAATACAATGATTGGTCATGCTCATGATCTGTTCTTCCTTCATGTTTTTCGGCAGTTACGACTGAACTCTGCACCAGTGTTCATGCACTTTCCACCAAAAGGAAAACCAAAAAAGGCAGACATGTATGATATTCAAAGGTAATGAATGATTATTGCATTAGGACGTATGAGATATTACAGTTGAAAGTTTACATGTACACGACATTGTATAACCAAAGGTAACTTTTCTGGGGACAAAGTGAGATGGCTGCACAATTTCGAATATTCATAAATTTGTACCAGCGCTATTTTTTTTCCATATAAAAGTGAATGACTTATCTGAAGCTTTAGTGTATATTTCTTTGTAGAATGGGTTTTTCTGCTGAACATTTAGCAAAATGGGTGGGAGAGCGGACTGATGTGCATGTGAGTATTAATTTTTGTGACTTACAATTTATTAATTTATTCATTAATTAGTGAGGAAAATGTATAACTTCATAGTGCATTCCTGCCTTATACATTCATGCATGTATAACTACCTATTTCACAATGATTTAAAGACTATGGGTTGGGGAATTGGAAAACTGTTTTTTACATGTATTTGAAGTTGAGTCGCTGGGCTTGTATGTGGTCAGGTGTATCCTGTTGCAGCTTGCCTGCAGCCATGGATGAATGCCATGTCAAGATTTTAAAGGCAAGAATGGTGGATTTGGTTTTTTCTTGACTGGGTAAGGAAAAGATAATCCAACCTGAATCTGAGTTGCTGCACCAGGTGCATGAGTGTGTGCTTCCACGATTAACCTGGAACTCATGTATGATGGCTTAGGAAAAGTGGAAATAAAACAGGCAAATGCCATGGGGTGGGGGTGGGGGGAGGGGGGGTGGGATAGGAGGGAGGAGAAGGACTGGAATTTTCAAGCTGATGTTTTATGTCTTGAAGATACATGAAGTTACTTTAATGTTGCGAATTGTGTATGACATATAAAAGTTTGAACATTAAAAATCTTGATTAAAAAAAGAAACTAAAAATAAAAAATATTTACATGCCATTCTAAAACTATTAACAGTACACTGTACTACTAATACTTAGAGAGCTAGACCCTCTTTGATGAGTACTCTGTTATTATTATTATTATTATTATTATTTTTAGAACACCTATTTTCATCGCTTGATTTACTCTTTAGGTGCATGTATTTCGTCCTCCTAACTATTTGGGTGCACTTGAACATTTAAAATCTTGATTTAAAAAAATAACTTAAAATAAAAATATTTACATGCCATTCTAAAATTATTAACAGTACACTGTACTACTAATACTTAGTGAGCTAGACCCCATTTGATGAGTACTCTGTTGTTATTATTATTATTATTATTATTTTAGAACACCTACTATTTACTCTGTAGGTGCGTGTATTTCGTCCTCCTAACTATATGGGTGCTGTGGTTATGGGCTTGCTGGTTATCCTGATTGGAGGACTGCTTTATGTGCGACGTAAAAACCTTGAATTCCTGTATAACAGGACATACTGGGCCATTGGAGCATTGGTGGGTGTGACAATTTTTCATCTCTTTTTACTGTATTTAACTGCATTATCATCGTCCTCTTTTATATGTATTTATACATACTATCGATCTCAGACGTCCGTGGACAAGGCTTTTTTTCAGCCCACTTCACGGATTGTTGATTTCAGTCTGCGGTTGAAAAATTCTGATCATGTGATAACATTTTTTGTGCCTCTGCGGTTTTGAAAATTACCAACCACGTGGCGCTAGTCCTTTGTTCTTCCCACGGCCAAGAAAAGAAAAAAAACCCGAAGAAAAGTTTCCATTTTCTCGGACAAGGCTTTTCCTGGGTTACCCGTAATAGCTTCGGCCGGTTTTACTCGCTGTCAACATCGTTTCGCGTTTTTTCTCTTTGGGGAGATCAACAGAAAAATAGTGTTTTGAGATCAGTATTTTCGAAAAACCGCAGAGCCACAAAATATATTCTCACATGATCAGAATTTTTTAACTGCAGACTGAAATCAACGGTTCGTGATGTGGGCTAAAAAAAAGCCCACATGCAACATGACCACAAAACTATGATTAGCTGTACTTTACAGCTTCCACTGTTTGAAAGTAGCAATGTTCACTGCTGGAATTGATAATATTTACCGGTAGGTACCATTGTGTACAACAAAGAAGCAGCCAAGTTTCTGTACAATGCTTTCCCCTTTGATGTGTCGTAAGATGTCAGGTTAGCTGCGTAGACTCTCTCAGCATAAGTGTTCCACAGAAAACTTTTTGCACACTTAAGGTGCTGTTACATTGTGAAATGCAACGGCCAAAATCGTTGCGAGACAAGTTGCATGAAAAGTAGAATGTAATATTGTACTTTTGGCTGTTGTAGGGTATGTTACACTCAGTCTGTGAAATGTTTCATGCAACTTGTCCCACCACAATGTCGCCAAAACATTGTGAGACAAGTTGCACAAAACGTCTCACAGTGTAAAAGCGCCTTTAGTCTAGTCTTATACATAAGCTGCTCTATGTTTAGAAGTGAACTGACAGGTCAATAGGGCACATTTTTTATTCCTTGCAGTGTATAGTATTTGCAATGACATCTGGACAGATGTGGAATCATATTCGAGGACCTCCGTATGCCCACAGAAATCCACAAACAGGACAAGTGGTAAGAATTATAATATTTGTTGACATTTTTATTTTTTCTTGCAGTCAGTATTGACTGCATGAAACAAGATGCACATAATAAATTATTAAATTTTGGCCAGTGTATCAATCAACCATATTGCTGAAAAATAAACTGATGAGAACAGAATTTACACTGGCAAAAACTAACCATAAAAGAGCCCGACGTTTTGGCAACATCTTGGAGTCATTAATTTGCATAAGTTAGACTCGAATTGAGTCTGATTGTACCTTTAAACACGGTCGTAATTGTTTAATGAGTAACGCCTTGTTAACAAGACAATCAAACCTGTTCTGGCATTTTTTCAACACCTTAAAGCAATTGTGAAGGTCATCCGGAACCGTGCCTGCATGTCTATTATCATGTTTGTGCACTGCCCACAGGTGTATCTGACATAACCAGCATCGCACTGGTCACACTTGAATTGATGTACAACGCATTGTTGGTCAATGAGCTGAAGCTTTGGTTCGCCTGTCGGGAACTCCTAGGCAATCTTGCGACTCATAAAAAGTGGCTGGACAGTAGTCTAGAGCTTCACATTGAGATCTTTTAACTGTGTCTTCACGATGTTAGCAGACTCCTGGCCTTTAAAGGGTATAATGACCCGAGTAGTGTTTTCTGTCGTAGCTTTAGACCGCAAAGAGGACTGGTCAGTGACCCTTGAATTTAGGACAGCTTTAACAATGGAGTCCACAAGGTGCTGGGGATACTTCAGTTTAGATAGCACAAACTTCGGTCGCTTGGACTCCTCAGTGAAGTAAGACCATGACAAAGACAGGTGATACGCGGGATCGAGCATAGTTGTCAGTAGGTCACGCTTGTACTTATTATATCATATCGAAACTAAAGTGTTTGTGAAGCCAATGAATAGTGATCTGCTCCTCCATTACCACAGTTATGTCGACAGTAGGTACAAGCTTGGCCTACTGACAACTATGCTCGATTGCGCATAACCCCTGTCTTTGTCAAGGTCTTCAAGGGTCACTGACCAGTCTTCTTTGCGGGCTAAAGCTACGACAGAAAACACTTCTTGGGTCGTTATACCTTTTAAAGACCAGGAGTCTGTTAATGTAGTGAAGATGCAGTTGAAAGATCTCAATGTGAAGCTGCAGACTACTGTCCAGCCAGTTTTTATGAGTCGCAAGATTGCCCAGGAGTTCCCGACAGGTGGACCAAAGCCTCAGCTCATTGACCAACAATGTGTTGTATATCAATTCAAGTGTGACCAGTGCGATGCTAGTTATGTTGGATACACCTGTCGGAATCTGTTTGTATGCGTCGATGGACATAGAAGCAAGACCTCGTCAGTGCGTATTCATTATGATAATAGACATGCAGGCACAGTTCTGGATGACCTTCGCAATTGCTTTACGTTGTTGAAAAAATGCCAGAACAAGTTTGATTGTCTCGTTAACGAGATGTTACTCATTAAACAATTACGACCGTGTTTAAATGTACAATCAGGCTCAATTTGCGCTAAGGTCTTTGTCTAACTTATGCAAATTAAGGACTGAACTATTAGTTACCCTTGACAATGGCACCAAGGTGTCACTGAAACGTCAGGCTTATTTTTAGTTTTTGCCTGTATATCTTTATCTAAATCACTGTTTTTTGTATTTTCAGAGTTACATTCATGGAAGCAGTCAGGCCCAATTTGTTGCTGAAACACACATTGTTATTGTCCTCAGTATCCTTTCTCCGCAAACAAAAATGTCGTGTGTATGGCAGTGAGACAATGGCTTTGTTTACTGTAATTATCAACAGCTAAGGTGCTCAAGTATTCCTTATTTTTGGCATCCACTTCTTAAATGGGCAGAAACTGATCTACCAGAATCAAAATTCAGATAGTAGAAGGGCTGCAAAAATTATTTATGCAATTCCTTTTGTTGTGTCTTAAATTTTAAGCACTCTTCCCATAATAATTTGTTCATTCAACTGTCTCTGTTCAATAGCATGAAAGCTGAAAAGAACCCAAATTTAAAAAATTAAAAAAGGATATTTTGGAAAACTCTTCTTTGACTGATATCCAAGATGCTCTCTATGTTGCTGGCATGCTCCTTCTTAATGAAAAGGCTCTCGAAGTCAAGGAAGTTGGAAAACGAAGATGTAAGTGTAACTTAATATAAAATTTATTGACTCATTTGTGTTCTTAGTCCAGGACAGGTTAACCAGACATTTAGCACTTTTTCACTTCTAGGAAGGAATACCGGTACATAATGTTGTCAACTTCAATCTATGAAGGCTTGAAGCGACCCAACTTAAATTAAACATAATTGTTTTTTTCTTGCAGTTGTTGTGATAGTTGGATTGGGTCTTGTAGTCCTGTTCTTTAGTTTGTTGCTGTCTGTGTTTCGCTCCAAGTACCATGGATATCCATACAGGTAGCTCATTCATTTACTGCTGAATATTAATCTCAGACTATAAAGTGTTTTCATGTGAAATCATGGTGGCCATGTTGGTATACCGAACTAATCCTCCTGGAATTGAGCTCTTTTATCATGCATCAGTGGAAAAACAACGTTACTGATCATGCGAGTGAAAACACTACGTCTATAGTCTGATGCAATAAGAATACAAGAGTATGTCAGTTAGTCTTATAAACTACTGTCAGACTTAAGTTGTTCAAAAGATGAATAGGCAGCATCAACCAAAACCAATTGAGCTGTCCACCGTTTGAACAACAAAGGATGCAGGGTTTAAAAAATGTTTAAGGAGACTCAAACCAGTTTCAACAAACTGTACCAAGCAATGGCAAAGTTATGGTACCATATGAAACATCAATTGACGTAATGCAATAGGTCACCGTGGCAACAAAGGAGCCATAAATTGGCAGAGAGTGATCGAAGCCTGCTAATTACTTTCCAAAAAATAATAAAAGCATTTTAAGACAACATTGAGGAGTGCATCTCATTAAGGAAAGGAACTTTATTTAAGTGTCTAGTCGTTCTAGCGCTGGAGCGCTAATTGGGGACACTGTAAATTGAGATGAAGAATGAAAGTAAATCAAGTCAAATGTCGGTTTTTGAGGAGAGGGGAAACCGGAGTACCCGGAGAAAACCTTTCGGTGCAGAGTAGAGAACCAAAAAACTCAACCCACATATGACGCCGAGTCTGGAAATCGAACCCGGGCCACATTGGTGGGAGGCGAGTGCTCTCACCACTGCGCCATCCCTGCACCTGCTTTTTCATTTGGTACCATAACATTGCCATTTTGTCAACCAGTGTTGTAGAGTTTTTCCTTCTAATAAGGCATTACCTCAATTGTTGAAACTGGTGCGAGCCACCTTAAGAAGTTAGCAAAGGCTTTACAAGTTTTCTCTTCTTTCCCTAAAATGTTCCAAAGCTATCAAAGAACATGTATTGTAGCTGGCATTTTAATGATCTATTTATAACCATGATCTCTTACTTTTTGTTTGCAGCTTTCTCATCAAGTGAAATCAAGAATTTTTCTCATGTCAGTAAATAGTAGCTAAGCGTTGATGTTATAATGAACAATCTCAAGTTTAAAAGAGTTGTGGAGTACATTGTACTTAAAGTAATATGTAATAAATTAATAGTTTTGTCCATTGATGGACTTTTTGGTATTGTGAAAATATTGACATTGAATTAGTCCCAAGCTGTTTTGCTCCCATTGTACAACAATTGGGCTTTCAGCCTTGTTATCAAGACAAGGTATTTTTTGTGTGAAAATGACCTCATCTTCGTCTACAAACACACGAGAAAATTGATGTTTCGAAGAATCCAATAATAATTATTGTATTAGCTGCAACTGTTTTAGAAGTTTTCAACACAAGTCTGAAAACGATTTTTCTACTGCTTTTGGCTGAAATGCAGTACCTCTTGGGAAAAGTCATCAACAACTTCTCCAGGGGCTGAAGGTATACTGGACAAGTTAAAAAACTGAGGCCAAAAGGACACCACAGGGACAAGGTTGTTGCTGGTTGAAATAGTGGTTCTGACCTACCATGAAAAAACAAAGTAAAGGCAGTTGATTCCGATAGGACAGCCTGCTCAACACATTTTGAGTCATCACTAAAAACAGAAAAATAATACATATAACATGCAGGCAAAATGCCATTATTGATAAAGGTTTTCCTCAGGAGCAAATTAAACTTTGACCATAGTTTGCTGTCTTGGTGACCCCCCTCCCCTTTTTTATTGCTGGAAAGTGATTAGCAAGCTAAAACGAAACTCTCTTTGGAGCAGATTCAGAGACAACCTCAAAATTTTCCAATTGTGAAGGTGGCTCTGAATCTGGTCCCAGAGACTTTTTAACTTTGCATAGAGTTATATCTCAGCCTGGTGATCACCACTTTCCAGCAATAAAACGTAGGGTCAGAGAGTTTTAGATCGGCTTTTTCTATTTTTTCCATGGTAAACTTTTAAGTCATTTTGATGAGTGCACCTTGTTAAGCAATAATTATTATTGGTGTTTGTTTTGGTACCATAACTTTGCTGTTATGTGAAACAGTTGGGTAGATTCAATACTTCCAATACTGCTGTTTGTTGAAAGTGCTGAAACTGGTTTGAGGCTCCTTTGAATTAATGCTAACTACATGTATATTAATTTCATTAATTCGGGAGGTTGTAGGTTCAGCACTCTAAATAAACGAGGAAAAAGTGTTGCCTTTGTGATCTCATCTGCAAATGGTTTGACTTTCAAGTGTTTTTGGATAAAAACTGAGATAAACTGCATAACCTGTGACTGAGTGTCCCACAGCACTTGTGTGAAATATTACGAACCCCACATACTTTTTGAAAAGAGTAGGACAAACTTGTTTGGTAACATTATACCTGTCTGCAAAGGTCTGGCAAGTTCTCAATATATTAAGAGTTAATATTTCTTTTTTTTTCGGGATACTCTTTTCAGATATTACTTTTTCTGAGGAGCAGTGAACCATTTGATTAGTCTAATTTGGAACTCTCCTAGGCAGGGACACCTGATTTAGCAACAGAACGGGAACGTCAGTGTTGACGTCGCCCGCAGCAAAACTACCAATGAGAATTTAGAATAGAGAAGAAAAGAGTAGAGTCTATTCTATTCTGAATTCTCATTGGTGTTTTTTCTGCCCGCGCCGTCGCCACTGACGTTCCCGTTCTGTTGCTAAATCAGCCTATTGTTAGCTTTTGCACAATAATTATATACAACAAAAAAAAAAGCATGCAGTTGTCTCTGGCTCTTTCCTTAGTGGGGGCACCTGTGAGTCCTACTAGTATTTTGGGGAACATTGCCCACAAACTCTGCACTTAAACATGCTTTGATAGATAAATTGAACTCTGTATTGATTATTTAATGCACAGTGTGAAGTTGGTGACCAAGATGAAACCTTTCAAATAAAACAAAAACAAGTAGTGTTAGAAAATCAGGAAATATTGTCTATATAGTTTGGGGAATGATTTGTGAAAGTGTTGGTTTTTACATCATTGGAAGATTTGGTGATGTCAAAGATGGCTGACCTTTGAAACCAAAGCACAAGAAGCAATGTTAAATAGCATAGAACAAACGTTATTGGTATGAATTCTGGAAATAATACACTTCTGCAAAAGGCCATAACAGCCATGCACAGACTTGTCAAAAGGTCACCTTGAATTCTTGGTTCTTTAATCTTTTTCCTGCTCGTCTGTACAGCTCACCAGGTATCTTCTTGAGGCATCTACAGGTATCTGTTCACTTGACAAACTGTCTTCTTCAACCCAGTCCTCAATCAACTGCTTCATTCAAGTGATTACAACACAGTGTTTGTAACCAGATGACTGTTGGTCATTGACTTTTGAAGCATGTTTGTTTTTTTTTTGTTTTTGTTGTTGTACAAGTGTTTTTTCTGTTTTCAAATGCAGAACTTTTTTTTGGGAATGTGACATTTTCATTCTCATCATGCTCATATTTTGATTGTCTTTTTTTTTGTTTCATTTTCTTTCTTCTTTTTTCATGCATGTCATAAGTTAACTTTAGCACTGATTGAAACTTACTGACCTATAAAATCACATTAAAACAGTATTATTACATGTAATACAATATTAAGACCGTTGTAAAACGATTTCCTTTCCGTGAAGTAAATTTACAAGTCAAGCTACAAAAAAAATCTTGTCTTGTCATCAAAAGGTTCTTAGTAGATTCTTGAAGGAGAACTCTTTTTAAATCCTAACACCAATAACAATATTGATTTCCTTTTGCAACATAGTGAAATGTTGTTACAAATGAAGATGAAAATAATTTGACGGTATTTACTCTGAACATTTCTCACTGGGATCTTGCATTCAATGCAAAAAGAATATTTCACATAAATACATTATTCATCAAAAGGCTTCAAATTAATAATGTTCTAATGTGTAGAAACACTGGGATCCTGTGCTCCTAATGTTAAAGCTGTGACTATCTTTTCCATGGTCGTTCATCTTCCTCTTCATCTTCTTCATCAAAATCTTCACCAAGCAGCAATGCCTCAGCTTCTGGATCAAATTCATGTTTTCCCTAAAAATTAATGAAAATAGGATGGAAAAACAATGAAAAAGAGTATCAACTACAGAATGCATGCAAACATAAAAACAATAGACAGTCAATTAGGTAAAATAGAACAAAAGTATAGGTGACACTGTAATCACATGATTTCAAATGCAATTTGGTATAAATAAGCAGACAGATCAAGGCCGGAGCTAACAAATCAAGGCCGGAGCAAGAAATTTTTGACTGAGCAAGTCCTTAAGAGGGTCTGGGGGGAATGCTCTCCCAGAAAAAATTAATTTGAAGTGCAGAGGCATGGAAGTGCTACATTCATAGATATTTCATCACATGTAAACATTAATCAGTCGAAGTTTACAAAGACAGGTACTTGTTGAGGTTAAGGTTCTGTAAACTACTGGTTTTACCGGTAATTTGTGTTTACCCAATAAAGTTGTATTATTATTATTCGTATTGAACTATTGATGAATCGCTAAGTAACAGATTAGTCTATGATGTCTCCAAATGGATTTTCCTCAAAAATATCTATCAATCAAGACGAGCGAATTGGCAGTGAAAAGATTCAAAGGTTATATCACTCAAGTCCAAACTATCTGCCCAACACTCCAGAAAGAGACTACGTAACATTAATTTTTCTTTCGAATATTTTTTGGGGGGCAACTGTCCCCCTTGCCCCTCAGCTAGCTACTGCCGTGCAAACAGACTCATCCAATGTGTGGTCTGAAAATTTGCAGTCTCAGCGACGATTTTTCAAAGCCAGTAGCATCATGCCCCAAAGCTTCATTTAGCTATAGCAATACATTACCACTTAAGAAGAAACATGCACTTGGAGCAATTACCAAATGACTACTAACCAATTCAGCATCAAAATCCAGCCCCAGCTCTTCCTCCACTTTCTTAAGTGCGGTGGGAGTAGTGGGCGTTGTCACTGCCACCGATGGGGACACAGGGGGCACAGGAGCACGGTACCAGGAAATTTTGAGTGCCCTGCCCTTGTACGTTTTTCCCTTGTTGTATGCCTGAAAGAACAGAAATAGAAATAAAAAATCCATGCACAAACAAATAACACTGACTAAAAATTGAGAAAAGGACCTGTCCGCTCATTTTGAACAAGAGAATGCAAAAGAATGAATAAGTGAACGAGTGACCAATAATTTTCTTACAATTTCTGCTTCCTTTCTTGTCCTAAAGGTCAAGTTCAGCTTTTCTTTGTCCTCAATGTATTCTTCATTGTCAACAATACCAAATTCCTGAAAATGAACGAATGACAAAAGTGAAATGAAGTGCATGGCAAATCAACCATTAAAATATGTTTAATTACTTGGTATGTACACAAGAAGACTGAGCTGTAGCTAGACTTTTGGTAAAGATGAGGCAAGACCTGTGATCCCTGAAGAGAGCTGTGAAGGGGGTCTGGGGCTAGGGTTTGGGTCCCCCAAAAATTCTGAACCCTAAAAGCTCTGAAATGCTATTTTCAGCATTTTTCAAGAGGTATTACTTCAGAAAAATGACATCTTTTTACTCCTTTTTGGAACTAGGGCAAGCGATATTGGTGCCAAATGAATAGTGATGCGGTTTTTGGTTTTCCTATTTCTTATAATTTCTTGAAACGTTTTCTAAAGCCTGTCACCATTATGTCACAATACACCTCAATACAACATTATTTTAAAGAATATTTTGTTTTTGGACACTTTCAGTTCATTTGGCAATTAAAAACAATTTTGCTGCCCACATAAAAATGCCCTTTATACTTAATCTGCTCTCATTAGCCAATGCCAAATGTTTTCTGTGGATTATCTTCCCAACTGAACCTGTGTTTTTCTCAAAACTTTGGGTTAAAATCTAGACAAAATTAAGTGCCTTGTCTTGCCTTATGCTACATGTACATGTACATTAGCTGTGTCCCTAATGGAGAGCTTCACAATTTCCACTGCATGCCTAAAAGAACTGCGAAACAAGTCTCACATATTTCTTCAAAAGACTTCTCACCCTAAAGTGTTCAGCCAAATCTTCCCTCTGTTCTGGGGTTACTTCTTCCACCGAGATCTGTGTCGTCCGATGATCCAGAGATGCACTGTCTCTTGTCCACACTCTTGTTGTTCTTGGGAAAGGTCTGCTTCGAACTGGTGTCCCCCTTCCTCTAGCCCTCCCTATTCCTCTTCCACGTCCTCTTGTAGGAGGATCGAGCAACCCAAGAGATTTTGCCTGAAGAGAATGTTAACATACTTTTAGGAAGCAGTAGACCTAAAAATGTGCAGTAGTGTTCTCTTTTTTGAGCAGTAAGATACAAATTTCAGGGCTTCTGACGGGGTGCAGAAAAAAATGAAAATTATGCAGGAACAAACTTTAATTGTGTGGTGAATTGTGCAGGATTTTGCAAGGTTTCTGTCTTAAACAAAACAAGCTTGACTGACGCTCGTTCAAAATGTTCGTTTTTTTTCTTATGCGATTTTCTTTTTTTAATTGTCTAAAATAACCATGGTTATTTAATCTATAAAAATCTAGGCTTCGTAATTATATTATTGTGCGATTGCATAAACATTTATTTGTTTGTGGTCATCTCACATATCAATATTATTGTTTCATACCTTTTTATGTTTGTATCGTTTCAAAATTCCTTCACTACAGTCTAGGAATTGACATAGTACATTATGATTTACATAGGTTGTTATTTTCCTTGCAGAGGTTTAAGTTAAAAACCCAAACAATGTGCCTAAAATTGAAGAACAATCATTTGCTGTTTTGGTCATTGTCCTGAACTGCCGATAAGGAACGTTAACTGAGCTAGTGCTCAGGATTACACAGAGCTCCAAAGAATACCAGCTTGTATAATTATTTTTTAAATCACTGTTCGACACAGCTGTTTGACAAAAGCAAAAAATAAAATGGTGTTTTTGGAAAGAAAATGGCGTGGAAATCGCTTGAAAAGGTTGTCAAAATCTTGGTTATAAACAGTAAAACGAGTACTTATAAAAACTCTCAGCACATCCTCAGTACTGAGGGATATTGCGGACTTTTAGGAAGTGTGTGTTTTTGTGTGGGATTGATGGAATTGTGCAGCCCTGCACCTGCACACCCTGTTAGAAGCACAGAAATTTGAGAGAACTGAAAATAAAAATCAATTCCAAGAAAACTTCTGTGCCAAAAATCGATATTTTCTTTTCATTTGGTTGTGTTTTACTTTCTTACGGATTTATTTAAAGACACAGGTTTTTTGGACTTAAATTTTTGGAACTTAACCCTTTGATGTCCAAACCGGCCTAAACCGGCCAGACTTAGTATTTTACTCTGTCTAACGCGAGACGATTTTACTCGTCAATGGGATAAAGGAGCCCAGCATGAATCCTTTACATGTTGTGAAATAATCTGGACTGCTTTATGCCTAAAACTGGTGCCCAAGACATTTTGGGAGTGCCCACTATACACAATGTACAGCTGTAAGTGTCCAGCTCTTCTATGAGGAAGACAGCTGAAAAATCCTGGCAACCCTGCCACAAATCCCCAAGCAGCACTGAGGACGGGCACCCATCACTCTGACAAACAGTGGTCCAAAGAAGGAGCTAACCATTAATTAAACACACTAGAAAATACATACTTTGTGCCAAAATGCCTCTCAACTCGGGATGATGAGGAGTAAATAATTATGATGCAAGAACCGATAATTATGATAAATAACCAGCCACAACTGACACATTACTTAGTGCTCTTGTTGCACACAAGTACCTCTTGTTTGAGTTCTTCTACTTTTTTCATCAGTTCTGTTGTATCTTCTCCTGTGTTTTGGTGTGTAATCAAATCAAGCTCCTGATCAAGGATTGCTTTCTGAGCCTGAGAAAAATATTTTAAAAAGCTTTAAAAAAATTAAAACCCTACAGTAGCAGTAAGATAAAAATTAGTAATATTTAAATTAGTATTATTACTGTCTTCCCCAGAAACAAATTCTTATAGAGAATTCACTAGTTCTGCCTAAAATTATGTTACAAGTAAGTATTGTTACTTTAAGTAACATACAATGTAGTTTGGATTTAAAAAAATCATTGTCCTCACATATGAACGTTTTCATGGTGGATGTGCTAGTAATTGGAAAATGGTTTCTCATCTTATAGGTAATAATAAAACATCACACTTTCCTTTGACATAACAAAATTACTTAAAATATAGAAAGTTCAATATTTGTCCTATTCTGGATTCCAGAGGTTATTTTCTCACTATGAAAAGAGCGACAAAAGAGCGAGTCATGAAGCAGCGTGGCTCGCTTTTTTGTTGCTCCTTTCATAGCGAGAAAATAACCTCTGGAATCCAGGGTATAATATTTGTCCACCCCATCTATCAAAACACTCAAAGGAAAGTATGCCCTGTGATGGGTTCTCCTACATCTACCTTTACCATCACACTTGAACACATGCTTTGCCCCATGTACATGTGTACCGGTCTATGCTATCAAACATTCCTCTAAAAGAGGAAAACCTGTTGCACCAGTTTCTCTTTAATGATAATTATTTGCAAGCACAAATTTCAAGCAAAGAATTGACAAAGCGGAGATTGGATATTATTAACAAATTATTTGAAGGCTCCAGTATAACGGTCCATTATTGGTGCAAGTAACTCCACAGTGTTGGAAGGCACACTATTTTTAATATTGAAAATGCAAATAAAGATTGTTTGGTTTTGTCAACTCTCTAAAGCTACACGTATGTAAATTGCATACGTGTAGCTTTAGAGAGTTGATAAAACCACACAATCTTTAACCCTTTTCCTGACACATAAATTTTACTTTGTCTAACACCAGGGCCGGGTTGTTCAAAGCCAATTAATGCTAATCCCAGATTAAAAATCAAACCACAGAGTTTATTTCCCTATTCACAAATGTTGTTCAATGCTGATATTCAGCAAAACTTTGCATTAGAGTAAGTCAATCTTAAAAATCAAACATAAGAAAAAGAAAGTTCACCAAAACATTGAAAAAATAGAACCAAATTTTACGCTAATCCTGGATTCAATTAATCGGCTTTCAAACAACCGGACCCAGATGATTTTACACACCAGGGGGGGGGGGGGGTAGGGAGGGGGTAGGGTGGGTGGTAAGGTCCAGGCTGAAACAATTGGCCAGAGAAAAGAACACACAACAAAAAAAGTGTGCAAGTGACTTCATGCATCCTACATGCACTTACAATCTGCCGTGCCTGAGATGGGCTCTCCTTGGATTTAGCTGCCATGGCTGCCAGTTCAACTTCTTTTTTCAATGCTTCAATGTTTGAACTTAATGATTTTATAGTCTGCAATCACAAAGCAATATTAATTTTTTTTGGTTAAGGTATTGGTCACAAGACATTCAAAGTTGTGAGGAAATGTAACAAAAATGTTTACTTCTTTTACCTAATTTATCTTACCTTCATGATAAGATCTTTCTCTGCAGCACCAAGATTCTTCTTTTCAAGTTTAGAAATTAATAACTAGTAAGAAGAAGGAAAAAACAAGTCTATAATACTGTTAAGTGTAAAATTGATACAGTTCTGATTTGATGAAATGGGCATAAACTATTTCAGAGGGTTTTCGCCACTTTGAATAACATCAAAGTGGAATTGAAGAACACAGGTAGTTTTATTATTCATTTAATGTCACTGTTCCTTGGTATCAACATAATTAGCTTTTAAACACGTAACGCGAGGCGCACTAGAACGAGACAACAGACGAATTGGCGTTTTTTGGGGGGGAACACTGCCTTGCAGCTGGTTAGCCTATGTGACTTCCGGATTGCGTGACATAGAACAACTTCACTTATCTCCCCAGCACTACGAGCTGAGTGGTAAACGGCACGTGCTGGATCGGACAAGAGTATTGGTTAGCGAGCAATGTACAAAGGCAAACTAACCAAGTTTGGGGGAAATCGCTGCGCAAACTTAACCGCACCACGTAGGAGTGACCCGATCTTAATGAAGGCAAAGTGATAATATCTAACCCATCTCCAAAGGGAGGGAGGTAGGGGAAAAACTTTAACAAATTGCAAACAGCTAGTTGGTTTACTATAGAAGACAAACTGCCAAGTGAACCTTGGATGGCTAACTGAGGCCTTTATACCTAGACAGATTTGGCCAATGCAGGTGTACGTTACAATCTGAGATCTAGGAGCAAAGTCTTTATGTCCTCATTATTTTTATTTACAACAAAACCATTGATTTTATGACCTTGAACATACGACTACAAAGAACATGAAGATAACTATTGCGACATGAGTAGCCCTTGAACAGCATTTTACTGATGGGGCAGTAAAATCTCACTTAAAATACATGTAAGTGGCATTTTAAGAGATAAGAAAGGAGAAAAAAATGCTCTGTTGAATTCTGAGCTGTAACACGGCATAGTGCTACATGAAGACGTTCATGCAATAACAGTAAAGTAAAATAAAGTATTATAATAACATGGGTGCCATACATGTACATGTAAGACCTTAATTTTGCCACGAACTTTCAGTGATACACTGTAATTAATAATTTCACGTGTGAAATTACAATGCAGTGCTAAAAATAATGGCATCCAGGTTTGAAAATTAAGGAGTAATTTGTCACCCATGATATTAATAGCTAATCAAATGGTATACTTATGAAATTAGGGAATAATTTCGCATGTGGAATTTAGCTTTGTCGGTTATAGACGAAAGAGTGAAGTGATCCTTGCACTTTTTGAACAATTTAAGAGGGAGATTACAATAGAGTTTACAATGTAAACCTACTGCATCCCATGCAAACCCACAGCGCTAAACTACAATCTTGGACAAAACTTGTTGGGAAAATGTGACACAGCACTATGAAATGTTCAAATTACCCTAATTATTTATCTGTGTGATAAAAGATTAAATTCCTCTGTACTCCCCTCCCCCCCCCCAATAATTCAGTGTTGGTTTAGGAAGGGGGGGGGGGGGGGGAGACAGGGTACCTAAAGATTTAAACTTTTTTGTGAATGCATGCCAAATGATGTTTAAGCTGAAATTTTCCCAAGAGTTTAGTGCAAGATTGTAGCTACAGCTGAAGTTGATGTACTCTTCTCGTGAAGCGACAGTTCAAATTTACAATGTACTGAGACACCAACACACACGTGGACGTACTCCCCACCTCATTTACAATTATAGTACATGAATATAGTATATAATACACTGAATCACTCTTAAATGCCATTTTCCTAGAATACACCCCAAGAGGAAATCCATAATAGCAACCGCTCAAAGTAAGCTGCTAAGTGTGGGAATATTGCTGTTTCAAGGTTTACCTTCTGTTCTTTGATTTGCTTATTCAGTAGTTCTTGTTTTTGTTTTTGAATTTCCAGCTTCTTCTTCATTGCTTCCTGGAATGCAAAAAGAAGGCTACTTAATTTTGCAATCCCATGTACCCTTTTAATCCTGAGAATGAGAATTTACTCAGTGGGGGCTGCTTTGGGATGGATAGGTTAACTGATAAGCCTGCCAGACAAATTCAAGACTATGGATTTGTTGTGGTTCATCACACCTTTATTTTTGTCATCCGATCACCATACCATGTGCATAATTATGTTAGATATATATGTAACTCAACAACACAATTATTTTAATCCCCTGAACAATTCATTTGATGCTTCCTGTACAAAATAATTAGGTGTCAATCATACATTAAATTAAGAGCTCATCAACTCTGGTCTGGAAACAAAACACTTTAAAAGCTTGCAGGAAGCAAATTAGACACCTGTCAAAACAACTTTGACTACTTGCTTTTCAAATCCAGAATTTTAAAAATATTATTTAAAAAAAACCCAAAAAATTATAGCTTCAGAAAACAAGGCCACCTTTCTTGAAATCTAGTAATCAAAATTATATTCTGGTCATTTGAAAGGAACCTTAACCCATTGACCCCTAAGGGTTCCCGATAGAGAAGTAAAATTGTCTGCCGTTAGACAGTAAAATACTAAGTCTGGCCGGTTTAGGCTGGTTTGGACATCAAAGGGATAAAGTAAGTGCCCGTCTTTTGCTCCAGTTGCCACATTAAAAAATCCTTAAACAAACTGAGTGCAAGATATTGAAAAACAACTAGCAAGATAACAAAGTAACTGCAGGTGCCATTAGATGCTACAAGAAATGCGCTAAGTTGTGCTTTTGAAATTAACTGCAGTTTAAAAGTACAGTTAAGTATTGTCTCAGAAGACGTAATCAAACTGACCTGTTTCTGAAGTTCTAGTTGTCTCTTAGTTAACACGGGAGAAGCAACAGGTTTTGGAGTCTTCGAGATAGATGTCTTTCCACTTTGGAACATGGTTGGTTTGGCTTTGGCTTCCACCACAGTCTGTGAATTAAAGTTACACAATCATAGTAATTTCTGGTATAGCAGTGTTTTTTGCTTCAGTGATAAAGTAAAATAATGTTTCTTCCTTTTTGAATGTCATGTTCACTGACACAAGACCACTACTCTAACAGTAACTAGACCATGGTTTGAACAGTGTTACCCGAGTTGTTGTAATTTTCTGTGGCCATTACCTTGTTTGATGTTTCTTCTTTAATCCCCAAATCAGCTGGAGCAGTTCCCGAATTACTAATTCCTCCTACAGCTGAGCGATTTGAATTTCCATCCTACAAAAAAGCCACAGTTAAAAATCAATTTAAAACATTCAACAAGGTTTAAGATTAACCTGACTTTAAAAATAGGCCTATGCTGATAGGCATGGTGACTAATGGTGTAGGGAGTGCAAAACAGGCTACTATATAATACACAAACATACCGTATTATTTTAGTGATAATTTCTCTTGTTAAGATGCAAAAGCAAATTAAATTATTGTTTCAAGTTGACTTGATCATGATAGAAAGAAATACATCATTATTTTGATTTTGCCTGTCATTTAGTCAACTATTCAGCATAACTGTGCCTGAGTAGTGTGAATTGTCACTTGGGGGTTTGGGGCCTAGACAACACAAGTCATAAAGAAACAAACCACAAGGCTTTTTTTTTCTCATGTATTATAAGTACTGAAGCTTCACCTCATGAAAAATAACAGTATGACCCTAAGCTTTTTTGAGGATTTTTTTGTTTGAGAAGAACTTTATGCTACGTAGCTTACTTTGTTTTGTGGTCTGTCCGGATTGTGCCAAAACACCCGAATAAACCTGTTGCCAAGGACAGCGTCGGGGCAGGAATAAGCTGTTTTAGCTTCAGTGTGATGTGAGAATTGAACCAATGCTGCTTCAGGATCACTAAAAGCACAAACCTTCAGAAGGAATGCAAAATATTTGACATTTAAAAGTTTGGTTTGGCTTTTTACCTCTCAATTCATGCAGAGACACACCCAATGAGTGTGGGACCTCTCCACATCTCCACATCAATCACTAATAATATTTACAACAACAAAGAGCTCAGGTTAGGGTTGTCTAACTATTCGATAGATTCAGCATTGCAATTATGTCAAACAGCGAGTGGCTGGCTAAAATTTGCATTTTGCAAAAAAACTGAAGGACCTGTGTTTCACTTTAGCTGATTCCTTGACTGTTAGCTGAAGATCTTGAGCAACTTATACAAAGAGAATCCTGCTGTTTCCCATTTGTTGTTTCATGTAAATGCAATGCTAAATCTCTCCTCAAAGGTAAAGGTACACGTTCTTTAACGTCGGAAGTTCCTTTACTCTCTAGTATTCTCCCAGGAAGCTGACGGTGCGCTCATTTTACCCCCCTCTTTCCATCAGTGCTCCGTTTTAAGGGTATTTAAAGCTACATGTACTTAGGCTACACTGAAAGGAAAGAAGTCGAAACAAGGATGTGAGATCCGGGGATCGAACTCGGGACCTCTTGCATCAAGGCTGCACACTAACCAACTGTGCTACCCTTGGTTCTATAAAGGGAATAATTATTTTTCACTGGATCTGGACGATGTTGGGGAGTAAAGTTAAAAGAACACTTCCTTGCCACTTATTGCTTGTACACTGTACATGTAATCAGGACACAAGAAATGTTAAAATTGAGAAGGAAGCAAGGGCATGTCCATTCTTTGTACGCTTGTCAAAATTGGCAAACACGTAATTAGGTGTATGTGTACTTCTGGATATAAACGTATGTGGGGCATCAAAAGCTGTGGAATTGCAAGTTGATTATCTCCATTCCAGTCCTGCTCTGACCAATACATGTACCTGTACCCATCAACTGTGGTTCTGAACTGTCCAATGCTTTGTTGATGCTTTCCATCAAATTGTTTACTTTGTACACAAACTAGCAGTTCCATCTTGAAATAAACATGCATTTGACCATTTGCTAACTTAGCCCCAGGACATTATGCCGGCCACCATGTCCACCTTTCAGCACAGGCATGAGGCAACCCCTTGGCAGAGCCATGTAGCAACTCTCGTAACGTACATGTATAATGTGATTAGCTCCCTACCCTAGCCGAAAACAAAAGACTAAACAATTAAAACAACGACTTGGACTTAAACAATAGAAGCTGTTTACAATATCAAACAATAGCAGGTTATGACAAACAATAGAAGCTGTTTACAATATCAAACAATTGCAGGTTATGAGAGCTGGTACCTTTAATTACTGTTTTGTTTTTAGGCTTGGGTAGCGAGTCAATCACATTATATGTTACAAGAGCTGCTAGATTACTGCCTTGGGATATGCTCCCAGGCCAATCGCCACAGTGCCTGCAGAAGCTATGATCTTGAAGCATTTAACTCTGGTTCAGAGCAGGGGTTTTTTTAGTTTAAACATTTCCTTATTTGGATGTAACGTAGCTCTTGCTCATTTTCCCGCAAGTGCAGCTTCGATCTTATTTTAGTCCATAATTTGGGCAAAAAATTGGTGTCAACAAAAAACCTAGCTTTGTTCCAAGGAAAGGAGTTGTAAGTTACATGCTTCAAGGTCATGTGATTCTGTTGCCAGACAATGGGAACTCCTTGTGGAGAATAAGGTTACATGTAAATACATGTTCACAATTTTTTTTAAAATTGACCTTCTGGGCTCAGTTGTTTGAAGGGTGTATAGCACTATCCACTGGATAACTCAATAATTATTGGTTTTGCTAGTGTTTATGCACTGGAGAGTGATTTATCCAGTCGATAGCGTCATCCACCTGTAATTATTGGTTTTGCTAGTGTTTATGCACTGGAGAGTGATTTATCCAGTGGATAGCGTTATCCAACTGTAATTAGTGTAATGTCTCAAATGACATTGTACCTGAATGTTTGTAATAGTACCAAATCTTTGGAAATGTTCATTCAATTTAGAAATATTGTTTAGGTCACGGGGAATCCTCTTTAATTCCAGGGTATCACTGAATTTCCTTGGAAAACCCAGCTGATGTTTGATAGGATCTGTGTGGTTAACAGGGGTAGAGACATCTGATGTACTCTCCTGGGGTACCCCTGGGGTCTTTTGTTGCAGAGGTGGCTTTTCCTGAGGCATGGGAGGGGTGGTCTTGTTTGGGTCTGAGTGTGTGACAATTCTGTCTGGAACAGCTGGGACTCCAGAACCAGGTGCTGAAATACCAGGAACTAAGAAGAGGAAAAAACAGTCTGATTTTTTTGTACTTGCTCAGTTACTACATGAAAAGTAGTCCCAACAATCATAAGCAAGTGACATTAGAAACACCAAGAGAATCATGCTACCAGCATAAATTATGTACACTATATATATGGAAGTGTTACAACAGAGTGCAACAGAGTGGAAAATAGTCCATTCATTTCAGAATGGACTATCTCTGCTTTCTTCTATAAATTTTATACTTGAGTCTCTGCCTCTACTTCAAGGTAAAAAGAGCAGTAACTGTTACATTACATCACAAAATAAAAGCAGCTTTATAACTGTTACCTTGTACAGTGAGCTGAGGTGGATTTGGAGTCACAGGTAATAGCTCCCTTGATCGCAAACCCATACCACCAGGATGAAAGACTCCAGCCTGTGGTGGAAGAATGTGGGGAGGTCGGCCATTACCCAGCCTCATCCACACAGGCGTCCTGTCAAACTGGGGTTGTTCTGGATTGTAAGAATCTACAGGTAAGAAAGGAAAATATTGACTTGTCTACATGTTTAAACCTGCTTATGTTCAAAACTCTGTATGATAACTACCAGTAAAAATTATATTTATACATTAATTTTTATTACTGGTACTAGACAAAGAGACCTGTAAAATTTAAACCGGACACACATTACCAACTAACAACACTTATTCTGCTAGATGGGTAACTTATCACCAAAACCTCCAATACAGTGAGTCACTCCTTTTTTGGAGCACTTGTAAGTGTACTTAAGTTATGATTCAAGGCAACTCCAGGTATCTCCTCGCCAGTACAGCAGGCCACTATAACTAGTAATAGCTGATACAACAGCTGCCCCCACTGATCAGTATAGTTGTACGCAGAATTTAAAACAACCAGGGCAGAGGTAAAGGTGGCTGCTTACAAACGGAGCAGTTGATGTTGAAGCAACGAGAGAACAAATCAGCAGGGACATACTTCTGAAAGCATGGCACATGACATGTTTTGGCGCCCCCTTCCGAGCGTTAAAGGCGCAAGCTACCTAGGGGAGTCTGGAGAGTACTAGGGCTCATAAGTATTTAAGTATTTCACAATAATTACTATTCCAGCTTGTTCTCCATGAAAATTTGTTTTGTTCTCACACAAAAAATGAAGCTCATTTGAATGACTTAAGAAGCACTACTCCGACACACTGTAACTGTTACTTCGCGCAACGCTCGCTACTAGCACGTGTATAAATATATGGTGCACTGTGACAGATGGCAAGATGTTTTTTCACAATTATGTTCACGTGTTCTCTTGTTCTTCTGCCATTCTCTTCTACGTCATCATTAACAAAGACTTACATGTACTTGCAGGCATTTGGTGTGAAAACGTCAATTTCCCGATTATTATGTTTGCCCTTACAGCTTTCAAGTTGAGATTTTTTCTGGTAATACACATATAAGCCCAAGCTACAATGCCTGCTTGGGATTCTGCGTCTAGGCAAAATCCCTGCAGGGGCAACAACCTGGCCACAGGAGACACAAGACATCACTGTAAACATAACACGTGCAAAATATAACGGACGCACTGTAGTTACCGACCGAGCAGATAATAATTATGTTTATGGAAGTAACTCCAAAGGAAGCAAGGAATCAGCAAATAAGTATGCCAAAGAGATAAAAGCAAGACAAAGAAAGGTATTAGCAAAACAAAGCATGTTTGTACAGGGTGAAGCTCCAGGGACCTCCTCAAGAAATGGGTGAATGATAAAAATGCAATGAAACAATACCCTTCCGGTTAACTCTCCATTTAATTTGCGCAAGGGTCAGAGCCAACAAAAATGCAGCATTTACATGTATGTTTAACTTATACCCCTGCAAACCCTGATGTACGTATACAGTTCAAATGTTGGTTTGCCATTTTTAATCATTTACAGATCCTGTGTTTATATTGAATCTATCACTTTACAACTCACCTTCAAACGGGTTCACAAATGGAGTGCGAGGTCCTTGCCCTCTGAGCATGGGCCGTGGCTGTTGCATCATACGAACTGCATGTGGTGGCAAGACAGGTCGCTGATTACCCGGACGGACCATTCCTGGAGGGGCTGGGGGACGTGGGCCACTTGCAGGTACACTGTTATCAGAACCTTTCTGAGTCCCTTGTGGTTTTGGTGCATCATTAGACAATGCACTTGAGGTACCAGGGGGAGGAGGTTGAGAGTTTGGAGTTGGATAACCTGCAGGTATGGGACCAGCATTTCCCGGTAAGGCACCCCCAGGAATTGATTGACCATCTGGGAGGAAGGAGGGCCCTGTAGAAGTAGGAAATCCTAACATCCCTGGGGGAAGCATTTCTTGTACCACCACTGGGTCATTTCCATGGTCAAAAGGACAGAGTTCTCCACGCATACAAAATCCTTTCTCTGTCGAAGTAAGAACAGAAATGAATTACAAAACATGTACATATGTGTGTGTTCAAGTAGTTGCACAGCCCACAACTAATAAAACCAAATAAACTAGCCCGTGGCACATGCAATGATTTCTAAATAATGTCTTGCAGTGCTCAAAATTAGTGGTTGCCCAGTGTCTGAAACAAAAGGAAAGTTTACCAGACGGCTAGTTTTGGGTCAAGTAAAAAGCCTGGTTGCCCAAGGAAAAAATTACCGACAACCCAGCCAATAGAGATAATGAATTAAATTAATGGTAAGAAGCACCCAACTGTAACTTGTTGGTTTTCTATTGTCAATGTCTGATAATAGTGTGAAGTTAATAATAATTAATTTTCTGCAGCTGAGCATTTTCCCTTGTTTTGAATATCTGTAACTTTTACAAAACATTGTCAGATTGGAAAATGCAAGAGACACAGGAGCACACAATGAACTATAGGACATTCAAGTTCTTTCGCCATTGATTTCATCTCAACACGGTATGCATTTTAATCATAGGGGTTTTCCTTGTGGGCAGCCAAGGATTTATCAGGGCAACCAATTTCACAAGTTTGGTTGCCTGGCTTTTAAAACAGGGTCAACCTGGACTTTTTGCAATTTTAAGAACTAATATTCTTAGAATAATAATATTGCACCAAATGATTTTGCATTGGTGTCCCTATGAACTTGAAATTAAGATGGTAGACAAGGACAAAATCTCTCCCAAAACTCATTGTCACCTGGTTACCCCTTGTCCAACACTAATTCACAGGTTAACTGTTTGGCAACTGCCTGATTTGATGGTATTGCATCACTTTTCAGAAAAATCACTACCGGTATTTAAATGGTCGTAAAATAAAACAAACCATACCATCATAATCACGGCAACGAGACTTCCTGACACCACCCCTTTCCCTGTCGTCTCTTCTATCATGACGCATTCGATCATCTCTGAATCTATCACGAACGATACGATCCCGTCCCATTCTTCCACCTCTATGATCCCTTAATGGACTCCCACGTCGACCCCTGCGATCATCATGAGGAAGCATTCCAGGACGAAGTACAGAATCCCCACCATCAGGGCCGTGCTTTAAAACCCTTTCTCGATGCACTGAGCTTGGAATAGGATATATGACATTGATATTTCTGGAGTCCTCTTGGGGTCCACCATGTTCCTCTTTAGGAACCTTGGAAAAGTCACTCCTATTTCGGTCATCGTCAGCTCTGCGTTTGCGAGGCCGGTCCCCACTGCTAGAAACTACTGAGTTAGCTCCACTGGTGTTGCGGTCAGTGGAGTCCGTTGCTCGTCTTGTTCTCTTAAAATCTCTGTCATCATCGTCTGGCTGCAATGATGATGATTTGAAAAAAAAATGGTGAAAACGGATATAAATCGGGCCAATGAAGTAGCTATAGATCTATGCACGTAGATTTCAATAAGCATCAAAACGTAGGCTTAGCTACATAATTCCCAAAAAAATTGCCTAAAATTCTATCTGGAATTTCCCAACCAAAAGCTCTAAAATTATTTTCGAAATGTCTAAAATTCTCCAAAAGCTCTCTAAAATTCCCAAAAATTCTTATAAATTTCGTTTCTTATAATGCAAAGTCTGCCATATCCGTATTTGCTATCAAGCAAAGATCCGGATTCCGAAACTACGGTGCGAAACCGCTGCTTAGATGCAATGTAGGACCCCTTTTGGTGAATAACCGCTGATAAGGAATGGATATGAACAGACTGACCACTCGCCTGGTAGGTTGGAATACAAAATGATGATGCCTAAAATTCCCCAAAAAATTCCGGAATTATGTAGCTAAGCCTTTCAAAATGTGTCCCCTTGCCCTTCTCCCCAAATTTCAACATCACTTGTGTCTTGGAATACAGACAATTAAAGTCACAAAGTATCTCCCAAACACTGCTCCTCAAGTAGGAATAAACAAGGGGGCAGCACTAAAGGCCAGAATCCAGAATCCAAAAAAGGTCGAAGTTCAAATGGTCGATTGATGATAATAAACAAATTGCGATTTTGAGACCGCAATACCACATTATATTGACGGCTAGTTGGGAGAAAATATATCTCCGTCAATATAACGTGGTATTGCTGTCTCAAAATCGCAATTAGTTTTGTATCACGATCCATCATTTATAAGGATAAATAAAACTGTAAACTAATCAACCCACGCCTGATCGAAATTTCAATTCTTTCTACCTGCGAAACATATTTGTTTGCGTATATCAGCAACCCAATTCAGTGCAACAACGTCAATTTCAACATTAGAACCAATCACAGGCTGCAAAAAAGAGACGACAATAACATGAAATATTGACGGCTCGTGCACAGGCAAAACTATAAGTCAGAAGATCGCGATACTAATCAAGATGCACAAGAAACCAAGCCTTGATCATTCAAAAGGTCCATTGGATAATGCTATCCACTGGATAAACACTAGCAAAGAAAATTGAGTTATCCAGTGGATAAGTTGTTGTAATTCTTGCGAATTGTGGATGATTTTGGTTTCTGGTGTCTGGATTCTGGCTTTAGTGCCACCCATAAACAGGTGCACTTACATGTACATGTACTTAAAAATCACGCTAACTTTTACCCTTACGTTATTTTGGAAACCGGTAGCAAAGGCTACAAACAAACCTTTTGTGCTTTCTTATGTTAATGAAGACTATTATTTGCATTACAATAACACAATTTACACAAGAAAAGCAGTGAGGTCTTTTTCAATACAAGGTCATCAGAAGCCTCAAAGTCACTGAGCAAACAACTGTAAAATGACCTATTGTTGTTCAAATTCTACACAAAAAATAGTGCTGTAATGCTCTCCAACGATCTGGCAAAACATGAAACGCTCAAACAAACGTAAACAAGCAAATAAATTAATCTCTTCTCAAAATGGATCTGCTACAAAAAATTAACTTTTCTTTCCTTGACAATGATGCCCTTTATAACGTTTTCTTCTTTAAAATTAATTTTGGTGAAACGATTGAAATTGGTCTCCTCTTTCTCACAACGACATGTATAATAAATTACTGTATTATTAGCATAATCTAAAAAGAACTGAACATTAATTTAATGGTTCTGTCTAACACGTTCTTTGGTGTTTTCAGTTTCAATGACTGTCAGCCATCTTTACCAAAACAGTGAAGGTAAAGGAAAGTTAATTATAATGACTTTACCGTATATAAAAAGTTGTTGCCATAGCAAATTTAAGTTAAAATAATGTACCCGGTAATGGCATGTTAGTTAATGTGTACTATTAACTTTAATAAATTATTGGGTTTAACCCATTGACTCCTGGGGGTTCCCTATTGACGAGTAAAATGGTCTGGCATTAGACAGAGTAAAATACTAAGTATGGCCGGTTTGGGCATCAAAGGGTTAACCCATTCACCCCTAAACCGGCCAGACTTAGTATTTTACTCTGTCTAACGCCAGACCATAAAGTTTTACTCGTCAATGGGGAACCCCCAGGAGTCAATGGGTTAAGACCATGAAGCAAAGCCAAGTGGTTATAGACCTGGCCCCGGTTGTTCAAAAGGTGGATAGCTCTATCCACTGGATAACTCAATTGGTTTTGATAGTGATCATCCACTGGATAGTGTGATTTATCCGTCGGATAGCGCTATCCACCTTTTGAACAACCAAGGCCTGATAATTAAACAATCTGTGAGTTTAATGAACGGCTTCAAAAACATTCCTCAAAAAGGGTTTCCCTTTGGACAGAGGTTCAAATTGTGAGAGGGGAGAAAAACAAGCAATGCCTTATTAGTATGCTTTATACAAAGAATTCTAATGAGGAGTGCTTTATCAGTTTCTAAGCTCATGCATGCAATGTTTTATCAATGACCTGTTTGGCTCATGAATTATTAAAAAGTCTTTGAAGAACTTATAATAAAAAAATTGACACTGAATAGAATGTTATGGCAGGTTAGTTATGACTACATAATTTAACAATCCACGACATTTAGCATATTAGTTTTGATAAAGATGGCTGACAG
>NC_090872.1:4703114-4708114 GCF_036669935.1 Montipora foliosa | reverse complement strand
TGGCAAAAAAAGCAATTTCTTAATTTCTTTGTTCAATGTTACTGGGACACTAATCTTGTATTCTTAGATTTCTGGAAATGTGGATACACAAAAAATCAGGGCCTCAAGCACTTAATAGTTTTGTGGTTCAGCAGTTGTTGTATATGCAGGCATTTTGTCCTTGAGTTTCAAAAAAGTTCTCAGAAAATCGAACACGTAAACCTCAAACTAACCTGTTTCATTGTTCAACGATAAATGGCTTTAGAGGATAAGCACAACATCACAGAAGCAGGAGTCAATCTTTGAAAATAACTTGCGAACGATGCGAAAATGTGCAATTGGTCCTTGACTTATAATTTCTCACATGACAAACAAAACAAAACTCATAAACCAAACAATACAAAGTTTGCAAAAGCATTTAAATCAGCCAGGTTTGTATAAAGAATAAAAAACAATCATTACCAACCAGCATTTTCACGCAACACGAGTGACACTGCTTGTTTACTTCAAGGCAGTTGCCATTTTAATGCATGACGTCTCAAATAATATATCGCCACCCCAAATAAATAATTTATTTCATTACCAACATAATATTCATTCATATATCACAAGATCATCAACAAGAGGTAACTTCTTTCTCAAATATTCTAGAATAAACAAGCAAAATATGTCTTTTTCAAGGAATGGTGTTAGAATCTGGAATAGCCTATCTAGTGAATTTCATCAAATGCCTAAAACGAAATTTAAACGCAACATTCACAATATGCTCCTTCAGAAACTCTCGGAGGCAAATGAGTATATTTGATATATCGGATTTGAATATGCCTTGAAAACCGAACTTATTAAATTTGTATTACCCTTCCAGCTTCTCATATAATTTGTTTAATTTTCCGATGAATTTTGTTTTATTTTGTTTTATTATTATTATTATTATTATTATTTTTTTTTTTTTCCTAAATGCTGTACTGGTCAGTATTCAATTATTATTATTATTATTATTATTATTAGTAGTAGTATTTTTTTTTATTTTTTATTTTCCCTTTCTTTGCTTTTTTGGTTTCATTACCTGATTCGTACTTTATATTTAGTTCAGTAAGTTATTTTTGTGCATTGTCAAATAATACTTAATTTTATGCGTCAAACCACTGCTCGCCTCGAATAGCTGTAGCTAACTGCGAGTAGTGGTACATCATATGTTTCATATTCCAAACTTTGTAATATACTTGTCATAAACTTGTAGTAAATAAGCTTGAATAAACTTGAACTTAAACTTGAAACTTGAAACTTAAACTTGCACGCAAACACGAGGTATTGCGCCAGGTTACTAAGCCATTGAATGATCGCATTTGTTTGAAGAAACAAAAATGCTTTTTAGAGCTTTCCGCCTTTGGAAAATGAAAATTTCCAACTTGTCTATTCCATATTTGTGCTTGTTAGTATCTTCAACATTTAGATTTGGACAAAATCCTTTTTCATTTCAACTGGAATTGCTTACATTCATTTTGAAGTCTTTTTCGGCTTTTGTCCACTGCGTTCGTTATGCCCAAGACAACATTATTATGTTAATTTTGAATAAATTACGAGGGCGATTTTTGGAGCTTCTTTTGAGGCCATAAAAGGTTGACTTATACACGCCGGGTAAATACGGTAATTCCCTTGAAAATGACGTTCTATCTAGATTGTCAAACTTCGCACAATCAATATTCATGCACAGGACATTAAAAAAATGCAGTTAAAAGATGGGGTCACTGTGCTTGTTTTTGCACTGCACGCCCTTTATTTTACATTATTTTTACATGTTTCTCACCGAATTATGCGAGAAGCGTTCAAAACTTGATCACTTACTGAACACTTGAGTCTACTTGTTTGTTCAGGCCAAAATCTTTCAGTAAAGTGATTTCAAATTGCTCGATCTTGCAAAAAAAAAGTAAGCAAATTGGACCGCTACAACATCACCTCACACTCAGTGTCTGGCTCCAAATGCAGTTTTCACATAATCTACATAAATACTACAACTTCTATGATCTAACTTTTTTCTCCGTAAAATACGTTTTCTTTGTACCTATTACTAGTACATAACACCATTAAAAAGAGGAGGTCAAAGTCCTCGTTCAGGACAAAATAGCCATTCCTTGACAGATTAAGCTTGGCGTCAGTGAAAATCCGCCATTTTATCAATGTGCCCGGGCTAATGCACACGCCAATGACGCAAGAAATTATGTGCAGTCACTGCAATGCATTGTGCAATACAAAACCAGGGAATTACCTTAAAAGCTTATCTTTATTAATTGATTTCTCTAATTCTTGGGCCCGACAACAATTGTCTTCATTGTTAAACCCCAAAGTTGAAATAAAAACAATGAAATTTGAGCAAAAATAAAGCACAGGGAACGATACAAAACGTTTGCTTAGTAACCATGCAGTCATTTACAGAAGGAAGTCCGGACTGAGTCAGACTCGGAAAACAACATGGACATCATGTCATATTTATAAAGACGTATGGAAGCTATTGATCTGAGAAAAACGTGTTGCTAAACAAGAGTTAAACAACCCCTTGGACAAACACACCATGCGAGTAATAACATGCAACAAAACAGTTGGCCATTTGCCTTACCAGTTTTCCTGTGGTATTTTCTTGCATGCGGTGGAGAGTTAGTGTTCAAATGATCAGTCGAAGAATAATTATGTTTAACATTTATTTACTGAAGGTTTTTACTGTTATTTGTGACCCCATACCAGTCAGTTTACTCCCTCTGAAAGCAATGGTCTTGTATATAAGCTGCAACGACAATTTTGAGCTTAATATTTTGGCAAAAAGATGCGGCTTATACACAAGTTTTTATTGACAATACTGTAACTCACATTGATGTCCTTTTTTGTAATTTCTAATCAATTTCTTCTTATAAAAAAAGGCATGGAAAACCTTTCCAACTGATTGCACAAGTTACTTTCAAGTACAACTTTGTTCCCGCAGGGTCTCTTGGTCTTTCACAGCTGTTCTATGCCATGTAATGCAATGCTCCATCACGACTTGCAAAACCCCTGCTTGAGACACTTAAAGTTCGTCTACATGTACTTCCATGCTGTTTCAAACCATTTGCCCAAAAAGAGGTAACGACTAATGATTCCTTGTCAATCTGCCTCAACGTATACATTACAGCATCACGCAAAGTTCTCCCAACCTCAGTTTCAATGGCAGACATTCTAATGCATTTACTAATCCCTGATTACTCCTAGTTATAAAACTGCATTTTGCAAGGCTTTTTTCAACAAACGAGAAGCCAAACCCAAACCAACCTTTTCTCCCATGGGTACATTTCTTTCTGCGCTTTGGGAAATTGCATGTATTGCTTCGACTTTTGATTGGACTACAATGTTTGCATTATCTGTGATTGGCTTGGGCTTGGCTTTGGTTCCAAGGCATTTTATAACTTTGAAAACTACATGTAATTCAAAAACAGCTACATCTGCTCTAACACTGTCCCATTATATCCTTTGTCACCAAAGAGCGCCACTTACAGATTTCACTCTTTGTAATCCCTGATGATTTTCCTCATCAATGAGAAATGAGAAACGCCGAATCTACAGAATACAGGGTCACTTTTGAAAAAAGTATTTTTTTCAATGGCTTGGTGGCTCTGCAGTCAAATGAGCCAAGTATTACTTGAGCAGCTTGGTGGATTGCCAGACATGACGGACGAGCTGCGGAACCACTTAAAGATAATTTCGCTCACTGATAAACCTTACTCCTTTCTTAAACATTGACTTTTACTGTTTAATGGTGAGCTGAGAAGCCACTTCAGAGATACTGCTTCAGAAATGGCCCTGTATTCTGTAGTTCCCACTTTAGGGACAAAAGGGTTATTGATTTGGACAGTTCAATGGGCTTCCTCCCAATTAAAAAAAAAAGAAAAAGAATTATATACATGGTATAGATGAAGGAGCCTTTTGATTTAGCCTTCCTCATTCATGACACCCTGTCCGTTGATTACTTTTAGTCAGTACAGGTGCTTTTGATCGTTGATCACAAGAAACTGTATTTAATTTTGAAAGGAACTGTTTTGAATAATGTTGTCTGTCGATTACTCACATGTCAACAATTTGTTCATCGGTTGTGAAAAATGAACCAGGTAAACTAATGTTTAGAAATACTCCAGTCCGAGTACTGATGGTTAGAAACTTGATTTAATTAATTGAGACTTCTCTTATCTTAACATCTGACCCCGATTTCGAATTATCGTATTCACGGTTTTCTCAATTATTTGTACTTACACTGATTCCAAACGAGTAGTCAACCACGACTTCAAAGCCTCTACACTTTTAATCTGCATGTTGTAGAAAATAATCTGAAAATAGCTTGTACTCCAAACAGCAACACTCAGCAATACCACGTTCACAGCAAGTTAACTATATATAGTTGAAACTCGAGACAAGATATCAAAAGCTATGACACAACTTGGAATTTCAGTGGGATAGCACATTTCTTTATCCTTTAAACACATCGCGCCGGTGTTCTCAAACATTCGTTTTACCACAGTTACTCCAGAATCAGGCCAAGTTTGTAGAACAGACCAACAACGTTGCTCGCCATTTTGTCTTCCACGAGGAAAAGATGATCGAGGTAGACTGGAGATAGGGCACTTTTGTGTGATATCACCATGAGACCAGGATTCCGTTCCAACCTCGTTCCCAGGCGGTGGGTCGAGAGAAGACCGGGACGAGACGCCGCCATATTGAAAGCCGAGAAGACCCTGGGAATGAGGGTCCCGTTCAAGACCTGTGCTCTATTTAGCACTGGAACTAGCCTAATCTTGCCCATAAATCTTTGCGAAGCGTGTGCCGCCAAAAACATCGTTCTCCCCCGGCTTTCAGTGTGATCATCTATTGTCTCTCAGCCATCACGAAAATATGCCTGATTACGAGGATGGAGAATCATCAAGTAGCGAAAGCACAACACCTGAAGAGGTATTACCATGTGAATAACCACTACGGGTCGAAGTTTGGTTGGAGTTGTGGTTATT
>NC_090872.1:4680614-4698114 GCF_036669935.1 Montipora foliosa | reverse complement strand
TCCCAGACACCCATCTGGCTAAAAGCCTAGTGGGAAAAACAGTTACTTCATGGCTCGAAATTGCTACTCACTGGTCGCCAATGCGACCAAAAATTGAGTGCTGGCGACTAGATTTTCAGAACTGGTCGCCAGCTGGCGAATCACGTTTTGTCTGATAACCCACGATAAACAGAAGACAGCTTCTGCATATGATGAAAACATTCGGAACTGATAGCTATAACACAACTCCCCTTTCTTTTCCCACTAAAATAATGTCTAAATACTACAAGAAAATCGGTTTCACACACTTTTAATTAATAGCACAAAATGTACTTCGATATTTCGATCACTGCGTTTAATAGGCGCCATATTGTTTCAGCGGCTTCATGGGATCATGGGCGCACTTAAACACCATGTGCTTCTTGCCAGTTGAGTGAGTTTTTGCAGCCGGAAGAAGAAGATTCTGCAAGAAGGTTAATTGAAAATTTAAATCCATCGTCAGTTGTGAATGCTGAAATTGTAGATTTAGCCAAATTACCGAAGGACCTTCTTGGAACTAGCTTGATATTGATAATGAACCTGGATATCGCATAACGAGTTTCGAATTTGCATGGAACCTTCAAAAAGCAACCTGTACCCTGATCCAGGCACCACAGGGTGGTATCCCTGGCAACCAGCAAGCAGAATCTACATGTACCCAACACTAGGGATGTTGGGTGGAACCACCAAACCTTTTTCAAAAAACAAACTCCAAAACACCCAGGAGCATGTGGCATGCATATGCAAGTCAAAGCCAAGTATAGCTACCACCTACCAAATATGGTTGGCAGATTCCCTGAGACAGCAATGCCACACCAGTCATGTCATCTTGTGTGATACACATGCTAAGGCTTTGGCTGGTGTCCAGATATAGTGCTGATAAGCACTTTTTGACCATCTGTGCAATTCCTGAAGCAAGTGGTCAGGTATGCCATTACATCCAGCCACTGTGGCAGCTCCTATGAGAAAACTGTGTGTTGAGAAATTGCCTTGAATTCCTGCAGAGGCCATAATTAATTTTGACAAAACCACCAAGGCAAAACAGCACGAGAAAGGGGGTTGCCCATTTTGACGTAGAAACAAAGGCCCTGGCCTCTCAACAATAGATAATCCAACCAGGCATGAACTGCACGGAAGTATATTTGCCTGAGCCAATATGAATTCAGAACCCTTTGCAAGAGGGAACCGTCTTAGAACTAAATGCACGCATACTTGGCGTGAAAAGGCTGCATAGCGTATTGGCTTGAGATTAACCTTGCCTTGATTACATTTAACTCCATTCAAAACATCAATAATTGCAAATTGTTGTTTTCACATACACATGCAGATGCTCTAGGTTCTATTCCTATCTGGAGTTGTCTTCAGTAACCCTGAATTCAAATTCACGGTGCCCTGCAGTTTATCTAAGGGAGTTTAAAAAGCTGGCTCCACAAGGAGAGTAGACTGATATTTTTAACATGCTGTATAGTTGACTCTCATGCCGTGATGGCAACCAGTTTCTGGGTATTGTATCTTGGGGTTTGGCTTTTTGATCAAGACTAACTAGAATTATGCTTAATAAAAATCTGGAGAAATGCTTAAGTGCATACATATACTGTAAGTCATAAGACATGGTATGTATCGTTCAAGGTCATGATGAATGACAAAACTCTCTGAACTTGCTTGATTGCAGCCATCGTCATCGCCGTACAGAGCAAGAGGAAGATGAAGAACTGATCAGCCAAAACAAGCATGCACAGACATCTGTTCTTCATTTTGATCAGAATCCCCATTGTAAGTGACCTATTGTTCCCGTGCTGTGACAAGTTGTGTAGCAATTGATGTACCATTTGAAAAGACAGCGGACATCGGAGATAATGATTGAGATTTTTAGGCAAAAGATCTTTGCAGTTGCAATGTGACTTTCAGATTCATAAATCTTGTTTATTTTCCTTCATACTCTTACCCCTTAGATGAGTAGCACAATCATGATGTACATTTGGGAAACCAGTATCTTGAACGAACACTTCAGGCCATATCTCCGCTGGTAAAAAGTGCTAGCCACTCACATTTCGCAGATATGCTTCTTACATATTAAGTAACATTTACTGTGTAGATTAGCGAAATCGGTCGCTTAAGTTTAGAATAAACGGATTCGGTTGTCCACTTTAGGGACAAAAAATGGCGCGTCACGCGTAACACGCAAACTAGTAAGACGAGCACAACAAGGTTCTTCAGACGGCTTGTACTTTATTCCTCACAACGAAATCGACAACATATTTCACATAAACAATGTTGCAACCAGTAAATAAAAAAAATGTGGTTAATTTCTCACCAATGACGGAGAAAAGAGGCCGAAAAGCACAACAGTCTTGAGCGTCACGCTCCTAAAATCTTCAGTGCTGTTTTGCAATTTGCGTCTGTAACCCACGGATGTTTTGTGGTTAGGCAGAATAAAATATGGTTCGAGAATGCTCATTTGTGGTAGTTGCTTTGGAGAAAGTTTTACCGAAAATTTCTCAGCACACGAGAAGCCAGAGCATTTTTTCTCAGTCTGAAACACTTTGTCCGCCATTACAATTTGCCTTAGAGCCAAAGCACAGCTTCGCAAAATGTCCTCTGTATCTTGCTTGTCCGAGCTCACATTACAAAACCCAAAGAAAAACAGAATGCTCATCTCATGTACAAATTACATGCCAAAGCTCAGAAAGAAACAATTCAAATTGTGAAAGAACGAGACCTCTTTGTGAGTCTGAAACACTTCTTGACGTTCAGAGGTTGACAAAGCGAATTTAGAGCGTGAAAGAACCAAAAGTTTCTCCTTGCAGATCCGCCATTACGTTTCGAAACGTTCCCTCAGAGCAAGCTTTGCTACCAGGCCTTGACTTGTTTTTATCCAGTTAAACCAGTTTTTTCTGGACTTCAGCCCATTTTGCCCTGTTGTTTGCAATCCATGTGGAACATTTCGCCGGAATTTCTCAATTGCGAATCAAGCGAAGCATATAATCAACTCTGAAATTAACATTTCTGTAATGTCAAAGTTAAAAATGAGAATATTTCGGGTTATTTAACAAAATTTTTTAGGGTAATCTAGGCAAAATGAGGAAATTACCATGCCTGCAAGGGGTCATGGGTAAATTTAAAATTGCTTATTTTTGATCCATCAGTACAAAAAATTTCATTTAACATTAAGATATCAGCTTAAGAGGCTATTTGATTTTGTCAGGTTCCTTTTCATCCAATTTTATGGCAGCATGAAAAATTTTGTAAAATTTCACTATGTTACACAAATGTACATCATGATTGTGCTACTCATCTTAGCATATATTAAGTATTAGTATACTAACTAAGATAGGTGTCAAAAATGCAAATTCTTGCTACTAGTTTCTGTAGCAAAAGGGCAAAAATTAGTTCCTTCTCATTTATCCTGACCCTGCATGTGTCTGGCTCATTGTTCCAGTAGAAAGCAGTACAGTAACTCATACAGCTGGTTTTTGTAGCTTTTTCCATCATACACTAATAGAAAATAAATCTCTTTTTTTGTAGTCATTAAAAATGGTGAAATGCGGGATTATCAATTGAGAGGACTCAACTGGCTGATATCATTATTCGAGAATGGAATCAATGGAATTTTAGCTGATGAAATGGTGAATAATTACATTCAGTAGCAGTTTGAATTATTTGAAATTGAAAGATTGGAAAACATGTTTAAAAATGTAAGCTGGTAACAGAGAAAATAATTTCTTTTATTTTGTTGTTTGATTTGTTTGTGTCCAACAGGGTCTTGGCAAGACACTACAGACCATATCTCTGTTGGGTTACATGAAGCACTTCCGAGAGATTCCTGGTCCTCATCTTGTTATTGTACCCAAGTCTACTCTGGCCAATTGGATGTCAGAGTTTGAGCGGTGGTGCCCAAGCATTAGAGCAGTCTGCCTTATTGGAACACAGGAGCAGAGAGTGAGGAAGCGCTGTTTTTGGTGTAATGCATATTGAAGTTGGGTTTACAAAAGAAGTGTTTTTTATTTTTACAATGGGATTAGAATTATTTTGGAGGACTCCTTATCATTATAAAACAAGAAAGCAAATTTATGCCAAAGAGACCACTAGGAACTTTCTGTAAGACCTTCATGGCCTCCTCCCTCCCAGTCAAAAAAAGCCGTGTGCAAGTAATCACATTAGTTTTTTGAATAAATTATGGTTACCCATTTGACACTTGCATTCACTGAATGAAGTTCATTGTCAATAATTCTATTATTAGGCAGCATTTATCCGTGACACAATGCTTCCTGGTGAGTGGGATACTTGC
Organism: Montipora foliosa; assembly: GCF_036669935.1. Classification (NCBI taxonomy): domain Eukaryota; kingdom Metazoa; phylum Cnidaria; class Anthozoa; order Scleractinia; family Acroporidae; genus Montipora; species Montipora foliosa. Next base: position 4,693,808 of record NC_090872.1, on the reverse strand, counting down.
ATTACATCTTATGAGATGGTCATCAGAGAAAAGGCTGTTTTCAAGAAATTTGCCTGGAGATACATCGTCATTGATGAGGCACACAGAATTAAAAATGAAAAGTCAAAAGTAAGTGAAAAACAGTTTTCTGTGCAAACCCTTTCTTTTTCTTTTTTTTTTCTGTTGTTTCTGAGAAAGTCAAACCATGAAGGCTCACATGGCAAGATTGATTTAAAGAGCCAAATAGGGTAATCATATGATGAGAATTTGCAGCATTCCTCCCCAGGCTCCACCCACTATTTGTATACCGTTTGACCGCTTTGCAATACAGGCATGAGGCACTCCCTGAGCAAGGTGCAGAGGCCCCTCATCCAGTGGTCCACATGGGCAGGGTGGGTATTATCCAATCCTTGCCAGTACATTCCTCCACCCCTCCCCCCCCCCCCCCACCCCTTGTATATGCCCACTTTGTGTGTGTGTGTGTTGTGTTTTAATGCTCACCCAAGCATTAATCCATGCTGAAATGCGACTGGGCTTATTACTCAAATTTCCTTTGTATCAGTTCACCAAATTTGATGTGGCATGAATTTGTGTTTTTTCGTTACTGTAGCTCTCCGAAATTGTGCGAGAACTCAGGTCCACCAATCGTTTGCTTCTGACTGGAACTCCATTACAGAACAATCTTCATGAGCTTTGGTCACTACTGAACTTTTTACTACCAGATGTCTTTAGTTCAGCAGATGTAAGTTAAATCAGAAATATTGTTGACGCAATTTAACAACTGAATTTCTTGTTTGGGTGTCTGAAATATCCAGGAGCATCTGCTACTACAAACAACCAGCTCCTGGATGAAGACTACACCCATGGCTGGCAAATCCCCTCAACCCAGTTGTGTCCCCTGTGGGGAAGATGGACCGCTCAGTCACCTGTCACACTGATAAAATCAGTGGAAAGAGGGAGGGAATGGTGGGGAAAGTACTTATGAACAAAGCACAAAATTCCAATGTTTAAAATCAATTTATTTTGTCGTGGCCATAGGATCCAGGTGTTAGCGAGTGGGCTTACATAATAACCAACCACAGAGGATGGCCAGCTGCTCTCTGTTGTTGAATCTGTTAACTTACCTGAAAAGAGATATGATAAAGACCCATTGGTACTGACCCCAGCTCTCCTCCCCCCCCCCCCCCCCCCTTCACTAATAATAGTGAGGTCAAAAACCCACAAAAAGCTGATGTGACATTAAACATTGTTTCTTCTTTTGATTTAGGACTTTGATGCTTGGTTTAACACTAATTCTCTTGTTGAAGAAAAGCAGCTGGTGGAACGTCTTCATTCCGTAAGTATTCCTCTATTATAGAGTTTCATGATGTCAGTAATATACCAAATGAATAACTGCTTGAAATAGCTTTCATTTTGATCAAACTTTCAGGTACTAAGACCATTCTTGCTCCGTCGACTCAAGGCTGATGTAGAAACAAGACTTCTTCCAAAGAAAGAAACCAAAATATATGTTGGACTCACAAAGATGCAAAGACAATGGTAGATTTATTTTGAGCAATCCTGATTTTTGGAACTGCTGTGGGCAACAGAATTTGATAAAATAATCAGGAGTCACTGCCAATCAAACCTGACTTCCTATAATTAATTTTTTAATTGGCAAAAGTAGTACATGAATGCCTATTTAACGATCATTGTTGTATACATCTACAATGTAGGTACACCAAAATTCTCATGAAGGATATTGATGTTGTGAATGGAGCAGGCAAATCTGACAAGATGAGGCTTTTGAACATTCTCATGCAGCTGCGGAAATGTACAAATCATCCGTACCTGTTTGACGGAGCAGAACCTGGTATGTCATTTGCAATAGCTGAGACAGGTGGCTCAATCCAGGTTCAACGTTTCATGGAACTACATTATTTAGAATGAAAGATTGTACAACACTGTACTACATATTACCAGAAACCCATAAGGGTTGAAACGTGTAACACGCATTCACAGCTTCCGAATATTCAGTGCGAACTGATTGGTTGAATGTTTCAGTGCTGAGTACCTTATTTGGAAACCCCTCGCTCTTCATGTTCTAAATATGGTACTTAGAAAATTGAATATCCCAGAACGCAAGGGGCCGTTACATGTTTCAACCCTTATGGGTTTCTGGTATTACCAAATATCTATGTTATAATATTTACAATGGGAAACAACAAGAATGGCCGTTTCACGTTATTGCTTGAAATAGTAATTATTATAATGTGATAGATTTCCATAAAAACATGATAGCCTATTAATAGTTTCAGTGCATTTTGTTTCAGGCACTAATTAATTAATTAATATTGGTGTTTCATATCATACCATTACCTTGCCATTTTGTGAAGCTGTTATAGATTTTATCTTACATAATAGACTGTCACTAAACAGTAATATTATTGTTGACATTGGTTTGAGCCACCTTAGAGGAATCTTCACTCCTACCACATGGAATGTTATTTTTTCAATGAGAGGATTTTCGTCTTTAAAAAAAGGAATCTTAGATGAGTTAGTCTGAATGAACTACAACAATGAACACTGCTTTGCTTTTGGTGAGCCAAAGGTAGAGCTTAATTATATCCAGGAACTGTATGCTGTCAGTGGAAACAGTTGTTAGCAGAAATATTCTTATTTGCAATGAAATGATTTATCTTCTCGTGATTGTGTTTATCAGCTCACTTAAACTTTCAAATTTCCCAGGTGCTGCCATCTTGAATAATGAAAAATATCGTGACCTGTTAAGCTTGTCCTATTGTTTTTATACAAAACCTCTTCGTGGACAAATAAGTTTCGAGCTTGTAGTATTTTTTTTATTTTTAAGGTCCTCCTTACACTACTGACCAGCACCTGGTTGACAACAGTGGCAAAATGCGCGTACTGGACAAGCTGCTTTGCAGACTTCAACAGGAAGGCTCCCGAGTACTGATCTTTTCTCAGATGACAAGAGTGTTAGATATCCTTGAAGATTACTGTCTCTGGAAAGGGTTTGACTACTGCCGTCTTGATGGCCAGACACCTCACGAAGAGAGACAAGCCCAGATCAATGCTTTCAACATGCCAGACAGCAGCAAGTTCGTTTTTATGTTGAGCACCAGAGCAGGGGGTCTGGGTATCAATCTTGCTACTGCCAATATTGTTATCTTGTATGACAGCGACTGGAATCCTCAAGTTGATCTGCAAGCAATGGTTAAGTATTGATTTTATATGAAGAAAGAATTTAGTATTTTACTGTTCTCTGTTTTGTTATGTGGCACTCAAGGAAGTGATGAAAGAAGTAGGAAGAACAATGCAAGGAAAGGGAATTTTTAGTTGTTTATGATACAGAAAGCAAAGCTTTTTTGTCAAGGGACCACTGATATTTTATTTTCTTTTTGGTGTCTTCATCACTGGGTTTTAGACTATCATAAAGTCATGCCAACCTTAGTCCATAAACATGCTTGTGAATACTAACAATACTACTCTCATACGCTGAGCTGCAATATAGCATGGGGTTTATGCCAATCACAACGCACTCCTTTTTTATAACATTTAGATATAATTATGTGCATTGGTGTGACAGTAACTTGTGCCATTGGATGTTCAGAGAACTTTTATGCTCAGGTGCCAATTTAGTTCCTCGCTGTATCGAAAATAACGTTAATGATGTGTTCTTTCATTCTTGTTTTTAGGACCGTGCTCATCGTATCGGCCAAAAGAAACAAGTGCATGTGTTCAGGTTTATTACAGACAGCACTGTGGAAGAGAGAATTGTGGAAAGAGCAGAGATGAAACTGCGACTTGATGCTATTGTCATTCAGCAAGGTAACTTTATCAATCACAGTAGAAGCAGTGTTCTGTCCTGCCACACAAGTTTGCACTCAACTGACAATTAGCAAAATTTATTTATTTTTCTAGGCCGCCTTGTTGATCCTAACTTGAAGGTTAGCAAAGATGAAATGTTAAGTATGATCAGACATGGTGCAGATGAAGTGTTTGCTTCCAAAGACGAAGAAATCACGGATGAAGACATAGATGCTATCTTGAAGAAAGGTGAAAAGAAGGTAATTAGCCACTTTAATATCCTTTTGTCTCATATTTTTCTGAAACAAGACATTCATCAGTCTGTCTGTCCTCTCAGCTCAGTTGGTAAGCAACAGTAATCTACATGCCGGTAATCAGGTTATCTTGTAAAGTTGTCCACCTGGTCAAAAGATTTTTCTTCTCAGTTTGTATCATCTTCTTAGTACATGTAGATCTTGGTCACGAGGCTAAGTTGCCTAATGCATGGTTAGGTTTAATCTGTGTTGAATATTATGACAACAACCCTTAGGAGATAATCCTTCTCTGACCAGTTGCAATGTTGTGGTTGTAATGGCTTGGCCTGGCTATATTTTGAAGGAATTCTTTAGTCTGTGTGTAACATAATTTGACCATTTTTGGTCCACGTGCTTTGCAAGAGCTACATGTACTGTGTTTTCATTTGGTGAGTCAAACTTTTCGTGAATCAACATTAATTTTTCTTTTGTTTTCGTTCCATTTCACAGTAATGCTTATTTTAGGCTTCTTTTTTCTTTATGGCTCATTATTGGAGATCTCTCTTGCATGTATTTCCAGACTGCAGAACTAGAAGAGAAGATGAAGCAGTTTGGAGAGGGATCACTGCGGAAACTCGCCATGGATGCACCCACGGAAAGCATCTTTCACTTTGAGGGGGAAGATTACAAGGAAAAACGCAAGGTGATATCATCTCTCAAAGCTTGTAGGTGTACCTCTAGCCCTGATTGTAAATGTTGGGTTTGACTGATCATCAAATTGGTGTCATTGTGTTTGTGCTTATCACTTGGTATCTGTGGACACATGCTGAAGTGTTACGTTTCCAAGGTTCCCGACCACTGAAGGAACCACATCTGTGCCATCCTTGCCCCAACATAACTTGCTTGTATCTCTTGTTTAAACTGTTTATTTAATATTCTTCCTGTTCTACAGACTGGTGGTATTCCTCATTGGATTGAGCCTCCAAAGAGAGAACGTAAAGCAAACTATGCAGTTGATGCTTACTTTAGGGAAATGTTAAGAGTCAGTGAACCAAAAGCCCCCAAGGTAAGTCATTTTACCATTAATTTTCACTCAATCACTTCCTTTCATGGACCATCTTTACACTACAGGCACCAGTTGTTCAAAAGTTGGACAGTGCTATCCATTGGATAACTCAATTATTGGTTTTTCTAGTGTTTATCTGCTGGATAGTGATTTATCAGGTGGATATAGTGTTATCTGCCTTTTGAACAACGGAGACCAGACAAGGCAGGGTTTTTGTTTTGGTTTTGAGGAAAATAAGACCATGTAGACTCTTTCTTCCTCTGCCTTGCTTTTTGTTGCCGACATTTGTTTAATATTTTTGCCCCCTCTCTCTAGACCTCTTCCATAATGGTGGCCAAATAGTCCTGTTTTAATGCTAGTAAGCCATTCTAGCCTTGCTACGACAAGCACATTTCAAAACAATTTTTGTTTCAAAATGAGGGCAGTATGTCTAATTAACATAAATAATTCAAAAGAATGTTAAGGTGATTGCCATTGATGAAAGTGGTCTATTGTTGGATATGAATGAAGGGTGGTAGTTTCTAAAGAAACTGTGGTGCTGCGTCGGTGGGGAAGTAGTATACAAAAATCTTGGTTTTATCAATGCAGTTGATAATGTAAATTGGCCACCGTACAGAGATTCTAAAAATCTCACCGCACAGAGATTCTTAGAATCTCTGTATGGTGACCAATTTACATTATCAACTCTATTGATAAAACCAAAATTTTTATATTGTTGGATATGGCCACTTGAGACTCGGCTATTAAGAAATAAGTTGTGTCTGTTGCAAAAATCCATGTTACAAGGGAGAAATAGAATTGAATATGGGGCCAGCAAGATTAAATGTTATGACTTGATCAGTACTTCCATTGATACCAGCCTTGTAGCAGAAGGAGCCATCAACATTAAATAAGGTGACTTTTCCTTAGTTTTACAGGAAGGGGAAGGGAATAGAAAAGCTAATGTAGCAAAAAAGGTTACACACAGCAGATGGCAACAGCCACTTTGATCTTTGTTGTTTCAGGCACCTCGGCCACCAAAGCAGCCAAATGTACAAGATTATCAGTTCTTCCCACCGAGGTTATTTGAACTCCTGGACAAAGAGATTTATGCTTACAGAAAAAACATAGGCTACAAGGTAAAGAGGATACCAATAATGAATTGGTAGTTTTAAGAGCCTCACTTTCTAGTAACATCTGGTGTGTGTTGTTTGGATTTCTGAAGGTTGTCTAAAGAGGTGACCTATTAACTATTAAAAATAGTCTTATTCTTTTAAGAGATTATGGTTTTTGCGCAGACGTAGATGTTGTTAAGGGGTGCATCATTTTTAGTGGACCTTCATCAGGGGCACCCAACAACGAATTTCAACTTTAAGCCTAAGAGGGACATTCCTGAGTTCCTTGTAATGAATAATGGCATTTTTAAGCCATACTGTATATTTATCAGCTAGAAAACTTTGATCTGATCGGCGTGTGTGGCCGAAAACTAGTGCCTGAATATTTTAGGGAATAAAATCTCTCTTTCAGAAATTGATAGCTTAAACTGGCTTAAAGTTGCCTTTCACGAATTGCCCTACGAACTGTTTGTTTCCCGAAAATGCTAGCTGAATTTTTTAAAGTGCCAAAAATAGGGAAAATAGCCTATTCGAAAACATAAGGGATACTGTTCCTCTGGTTGCTAGTCGTTTAGATGTTAGCGACAAACCCCCGAAAGTCGAGGGCATCTCCAAGCAAAAGATTCGAAATTTCTTTAGACAGCAGTTCCTCCCAACAGATATTTCGCGAAATTTTGCCTTGGGTGCCCCCGCTTCATGTAGATGTAGTGAACGCTTTCGTCCCTAAGGTGTTCCCATTGACGAGTAAGTCGTCTGACGTAAGGCAGGGTAAACTATAAGTTGAGGGGTAGTTTCTAAAGAAACTGTGGTGCTGCGTCGGTGGGGAAGTAGTATACAAAAATTTGGTTTTATCAACGGAGTTGATAATGTAAATTGGCCACCGTACAGAGATTCTAAAGGCTGACGTTTCGAGCGTTAGCCCTTCGTCATTCGCTCTGACGAAGGGCTAACGCTCGAAACGTCAGCCTTTAGAATCTCTGTACGGTGGCCAATTTACATTAACAACTCCGTTGATAAAACCAAATTTTTGTAAACTATAAGTGGTCGTCTTAGGAAGCAAAAGTTGAATAGCTTTCTTTCGCTAAAGATGTCTCCCCTGTTTCTTTTAAGGTTCCTCGAGATCCTGATGACCCCCAGGGAGCCGAGAGACAAAAAGAAGCACAGCGGTTAATAGATGAATCTGAACCTCTTAATGAGGAGGAAGTGGCAGAAAAGGAACAACTTCTCCAAGAGGTGACTTATTGACAAACCTTGCTTCCACACAGGCAACTACCGGTCTGCAAGAAAAGTTCGCTTTGATCTTTGTATTGTGGGTCTCAATCACGTGATCATTCACCCTATTAGTTCAACGAAAGAATAGAAAATATTTTGCATTACAATAGGGCTCAATTCCGGGAGGTTCGAGATATTTACCCAGGAAGCTTCAATCACCCGGAAGTGGTTTACATGGAGGTCCTGCATCCGATGTTGGAGTTTAGAAATGTTGGTTTTTGAAGAGAGGGGAAAACTGGAGAACCCGGAGAGCAGAAAAAAAGAACCAACAACAAATTTTCCCCACAAATGGCCTCGAGTTCGCAAACCGAACCAGGGCCACATTGGTAGGAGACAAGTGCTATCAACACTATTCAAGGATGGCACAGTCGGTTAGTGCGCGGCCTTGGTGCAAGAGGTCCTGAGTTCGATTCCCGGATCTCGCATCCTTGTTTCGACTTCTTTCCTTTCCGTGTTGCTAAGTAGCTTTAAATACCCGTAAAACGGAGCACTGATGGAGAGGGGGGAGTAAAATGAGCGCACCGTCGACCTCAGGTTTGTCAGTTGAATTACTCTTACGAGTTATCGACGTTAAATATGGTTACTTTACTTTACTTTTTACTTTTCTACGCCATTCCTGCGCCCAAAGGGCATTCTTCCGAACCTCAGTCTCATTAATCTCTATTTGTGTGTTCCCCAGGGCTTTACAAACTGGTCGAAGCGAGAATTCAACCAATTTATCAAGGCGTGCGAAAAGTATGGGCGAGATGACCTGGACAACATCTGCCAGGACGTGGAAGGCAAAACGCCGGAGGAGGTGCGAACCTACGCGGCCGTGTTTTGGGAGCGAAAGGAAGAGATAACGGACATCGAAAAACTTATGGCGCAAATTGAACGCGGAGAAGGGAAGATTCAGCGCAGACTCAGCATCAAGAAAGCACTGGAAGCCAAGGTGAGCGAGAAACTTTAATTTTATTCAAGTGTATTTGTCACTGGGGTACTAACTGCGGACATTATGCAGAAATAAAATCAAATTAACTCGTATCAAATCATAGATTGTTTTTTTTTTTTTTTGTAAGGAGAGAAGAAAACCAGAATACCCTTTATGGCTTAGAAAAAGCTCTCGGAGCAGAACAGAGTAGAGTACCCACACACTCAACCCACATTTGACGTCAACGCGTCGAATCGAACCTTGGTAGGAGGCGGGTGCTCTCACCACTGCGTCATCCCTACCCCCCTTGTCCACCTTTTGTCCTTAAGTAGTATGTCGAAGTGTCTGCCTTTGGTCCAATTCAGTGTCATCACTTATTTATGTCAATGTCCAAGCACACGTTTAATACCATTTACAAAATTCTGGCGTCATTGTACCAAAGTGAATGAAACAGTGGGGAGGTTTTGCAAAATTTTTAACTTCGAGATGCCTCTAAAAATCCCGGATATCGGGTTTGAAAAGTGTAATGTATATCCTCGGTCTCTGCAATAGTAAATCGTACAACACCGTATTGAAAATTAATAGGATGCCATTCATTTACGACATTGCTTTCAGTCTCCAAATGTTTCTATTTTCTTAATGTGATCTCTTTTACTATTTGGCAGATGGCTCGCTATCGCTCTCCCTTCCACCAGATGAGAATCGCTTATGGAACAAACAAGGGAAAGAATTACACAGAAGAAGAGGATCGCTTCTTGGTAAGTCGGAATTCGATTCTTGATCAACTAAACTCACATACGATACCCGATCTTTTTAAACAGGTGAAGAGACTTAAGACGATAGGAGAACGTTTCGCCCTCCAGGAATTTTAACCCGTTAAGGTTCGCCCCCACCCTACAGCATTTCGAGTTCGTCAGCCTCTTCCGCATTCTCGTCCCAAGAGTCTGCTTTTCTTTTGGTCAGCACCAAGAAAAAGGCCTATCAGCCAGTATCAAAAATACCATAACACTCTTGTTTGTCCGTCAGAAACTTTGCATAAGCATTGTTTTCAGTTTCTCTTGGGGCCATTGTAATTCTTAACAAAAAGAAAAGAGATACTAAGTTAATTACATTCAGTGTTGAAATTTAAAGGAGCGAATATACAATACGTTAATTTACATGAACAGTTTCGCCCTAAGGGAGTCACTTTGGATGTTTAAAGGTGGTTTTTCCTTTAGTGTAAACAACATTTCATACAAAGGGCATTCAAATTTGCTCTTGCATTTTCTTTCCTTTAAATTTCAACACTGAATTTTTCCTTTCACTTGATAATGAGGACAAGATGTCCTCGAAACGTCGTGTAATTAACTTAGTATCTCTTTTCTTTTTGTTAAGTTCTACATCTAAATCGTTATTAATCAAGACCATTGTAATTTTCAAGAGAAAATAAAAACAATGCCTATGCAAAATCTTGGAGGCACAACAAAGAGTATTGTGGTATTTTTGATACTGGCTAATTCGCACCCGGCGCTAGAGGACTAAACATTTAAACAGGGTTCCTTTCTTGTCCTTTCCTCTCATCATGTTATCGAAGGCCATTACTGTGCCTTTAGAGAATGTAATGGACGAGAAATGATTTGTAATGAACGAGAAACGTTTGAAATCCCTTCAGACTTCCGTTATGCCCAGGCTGGCCTACAGTACAGTGATTCATCAGTTTCCTTTAACTGAGTCAGCATCGAGTAAGTCTCAGCTCACAAGTTATTTTTAACACTGGACCGTGAACTGTGTCGTGTAACCATCTTTTCGAGCTCAAGCCACTTTTCGGTGCACTTTCCAATGGTTCTCTTAACATTTCATACTCAGATTTGCATGTTGCACAAACTTGGATTTGACAAGGAAAATGTGTACGATGAACTGAGGATGGCCTGCAGAAGTGCGCCGCAGTTCCGTTTTGACTGGTTCCTCAAGTCAAGGACAGCCCAGGTAATGCGCTGTATTTTATGTAGAAAGCTGTCCAGTTCAATATAGTTACTTAGTTTGAAATATTCTGGAATAAGCTTATATGATGCATAATTATCGATTGTCCGTAGTACTAGATCATTTTCGAATTCTCACGGCTGGACTGGATCTAGCATGAAATGGAGGTTAATGCGGCAAATCCTTTCAAATGCAAATTTGCCCGCATTAGCCTCCATTCATGCTAGATCCAGTCCTACCGTTAGAATACGAAACTGGCCTATTGCAGTAGCTTTGGCTTTGCATATCTTCGCTTAGCCAACTGCCAATCCGGAAAAAAAATGTTGACTCGATCCCGCGCATTTTTCTTGCTTTGTTTCATCGTCAAGTATGATTGGGAAGGAAGTTGCTTTGGTTTGGGTTGCACGACACATAAGTTGGAACCGCTATTTTCTGAAAAAAATCTGCTCCTTTGATACTGCTCAACTGGAAGCTGTCCAGATGGTTAAATGGAGAAATTTCGGTCAATTGAAAAAGTGAAAACGCTATCCTGCCAGCGTTATGTCTTGAATTCATGCTGAGAGTGAGAGGTTGGGTTCAAGGCTAGATTTTGCATTGTATCCAAGACGCAAATATAGTTTTAACAAATCTGTCAATGTTGGAAGTCACTGAAGTTTACTTTCGATATATCGTAGTTTGAAACAAAAATGGCGGCTAACTTGACCTGGTATCTTGTGTTGTTCATTGCAGGAACTTCAAAGGCGTTGCAACACCTTAATCACATTGATTGAACGAGAAATGATGGAGCTTGAGGAGAAAGAGAAAGCAGAGAGAAAGAAAAGAGGGAAGGCTGCAGGTGGAACTCCAAAGGTACGTTAACAATTACATCTTTTCCCAAAACCACTTATTCAAGTTTTACATCACTCGTATATGAGCTCTGCTTGGGCGTGTTTCAGTCGCCAGAAGTTTCCGCACGTGTACCCACGCGACACATTAGACATTCGTCTTAATACGTGCACATTAAGGCCCGTTTCAAACGTCGAACTTTACATGTGCCGAATCTAATGCTAATGAAAAAATATATTGTTTCCTCCGGCCATTTGCATTAGATTCGGCACATGTAAAGTTCGACATTTGAAACGGGCTTAAGGGTGCGTTCGATTGACCCCATTCCGGAATAAGAATACGTGGAGTGATGATTTAAAACGGTATGTCTGGCGTTTTGAAGCAACAAGGATAATAAAGATATGTTTCATAAAACAGCATTTAAGCAGTTGTTTGACAATTTTAATGTGAATCTTCGTAAAAGCGAAGGATTTAAATCTTCTATTCAATTTATTCCTATTCCGGAATACGGTCATTCGAACGTACCCTAAATTTATTTGCTCTATCCTGCGAAACTACTAAGTGATCACGGGAAAGTATAGTGGGTTCTTTCTGATACTTTTGGCAATGTTAATAGGGGGTGACCTGGACACGAAGGATATTCAGAAAACCTTTGGAGGTTATTTCCGTGTGTGTAGTTTGGAAATCCCTGTCCTATTTAGTTAACTCTCATCCGAATTTCGAAGTTGTTTGTTATGTTGTGGGAAGCAAAAGGAGTTCTCAAGGTTAACAGTGGCCTTACGTTGTTCGACCGTTCAGCCGCCAAGCGTTGAACCTGTGTATGGAACGTTTCCTCGGGAAAGTGCAAAGAAGCCATTCCTTGCGCGTCTAAAACTTCGGTTTTCGCCGAGGCTCTCAAAACCCTGGGCAAACACGGTGTTGAGGCAAACTTGTTTTGGGTTTAGCTGGATTTAAGTCCAGGAGTGAGTGCGTATTGAATACTCGTAAAATTTTGTTCGCTTTTCTCTGATAGGCTCAAACACCAAGCAAAGACGAAAAGAAAAGGAAAGCGGATGGCACCCCCGATGGCAGAGGCCGTAAAAAGAAGAAACCGTAACCTTGAAATGTCCCAGGAACTTTCTAATGTAAAATGAACTTGTAGTCATCGCCCTGAACTCAATTTTGATTTGGCTTTTTCTTTGTATTATATCTAAACCTTTCTCATATTGTGACTTTCGAGTGGCCAGCCAAAATTTTATAATTTTACTCCTGAAACACTTCTGTTCTCCCGCCCTAAAATAAATTGTAACGAATTACTGTTTGGAAGTAGAAAGAAAAGAAAAAAAATGGTAGATTGCCCTTTTTACTATGAAGTTTTTAATGGTAAATGTAATAAAAGTTTTCCTTTAGAAGTGTGTAAGACTTTGTTTATTGGACTGCACTCAGCTTTACGGAATGTTAAATTTGCACTTCCTTTCTCACGTTGTATGGCTGTGTTGGGGCGAACGGTCTCGTAGCCTCGAATAGTAATGAATTCCTACCGGGAGCCCTCACTCCCAAACACCCCAGGCAGAGATAAGTTGGTCAACACTCATGGCCATCCCTCAAACTGACATTTCCCTTTTTATTCAACTTACACGACGTACAATCTACTTCAGATAAACAAACATTTCAATGTGCAGAGAACATTCAGATTAGGCGAGCCAAAGAGTTGAACTCTGATCGATAGGTTCTCCTTGCATATTCCAATATCCACTACACTAGACAAGATTCTGGATAATCGAACTTTTTAGAGTATTGACATAGTAGTACCCAGCAAAACAAGTAAAAGCTAACCGTCTTCAAAGTGGTTTTTAGACCTAAATACTGTAGATCAGTGCGGCTTTGCTTAGAAACTCTATTTCTTGTTGAACTAAAGCTCTAATTCTGCCTGTTTTTATTCTTTTTACAGCGATAAGCTTGTCATATTAAGACGGGATATTGCGTCGTGTAATTGTAAGGAAATGTCCAATGTCAGTTTGTCGGATCGGTAGTGTCGACCAGATAAAGTTATCGGTAGCCTCGCAGCTC
>NC_090872.1:4675614-4678114 GCF_036669935.1 Montipora foliosa | reverse complement strand
CGGAGTTTAAGACGTAGGCGAATTGACATATTGGACGTAGGCGAATCGACTCTAGACGTAGGCGACCAGACAGTAGGCGAAACGACCCGTAGGTGAAACAGCGGGAGGCAAGTGTTTACTTCGCAGTTTGTGCCTTACAATGAATTTGCCTGAACTAATTGCATCTCCTGGTTCATTTGAGTTGTGGGATAGTAAAATTATTCTTAAAAGCCTGGCTGAAACAGCTCATAACGACCGTGCTGTGTGGACTCGCACATATCTTGATTATTATTTCTGCTCCCAAGCATTACTTTTTCGACTTGTTCTTCCTGTTCAGCATAAAGAAATGAGTGAATGCTTTTTATGGAATGGGCTGGCGAAATTGTCCTCGGTCACCCCTTCCTGTTTCATTAATTAGACGCAATAACAAAATCTGACACTTTCAATCAATTTTATTTTCTTTAAAACAGGAACTACAATGCTTGATGCCATTCTCACTAAGCCATTCTTATGCATTTCGTGTGAGCTGTTGTAAGTCAGACCCCAGTGGATCAAAAGGTGGATATCGTTATCTACCGGATAAATCACTATCCATTGGATAGTGCACTATTGGTTTCGCTATTACTTATCCACTGGATAGTGATTTATCCGGCGGATAGCGCTATCCTTCGTTTGAACAACTGGGACAAGGGGCCCGTTTCTCCAAAGTCCCGAAACTTTATGGGCTGTTTTCGGGTGTAACAATTCCCTTTTTATCTCAAGAACGGAGAGGATTTAAGTTGTCAAACTTTACAGTTATTTTTCTTTTTACGACCTTGAAATCATGTTAAAAGATCGGCTTTCCAGAACAAGCGGTTGACAGTTTCGATTCACAAATGGCTTTTCGGGCCCGAAACGTTTTCGGTACTTTTGAGAAACGGGCCCCTGATCTTCAAGAAGTAAATTGCTATTCGAAAACTCAAATGAACCAGGGGATGCATTGAAATTCAGGCAAACTCATTCTAAGGCACAAAATGAGAAGCTAATAGTTGCGTTCGCGCGTTCACAGTAAACCTTTACCTACCACTTATCCGGTAGGTATATTTCGGTCTGGGTTTAATAAAGCAAGGCTCCTGTGAAATCAAGCCCAAAGACGCAAACAAAAAAATGTACGAACAATAATGTGGGAGGTTGTGCAGAAATGTCGCTGCAGTTTTCCACGCACATTTTCTCCATGTTATGCACGCATCGTTCGACCGGCTTACCGCCATCTTGGTTTTTCCACTTCCGGTGTTGTCGTCCCCTCCCCTCAAGGTCAAATCAAGATTTGTCATTACTAATTTTCAATTTTCCATTTTTTATGTAAATCAAATGGACGGAAGACCCACGGACCGTAGTGACTTCTTCCTTGGGTCCAAGCTCCAACAATGAATACCCCGGGGACGAAGCTCATGTTTCCGAATTTTTTTTTCCGGCGCGTGGAGCCAAAAAACAACTGGACGTGACTTGGGTGCAATTTGTGCCTGGGAACTACTATTTTCATAATATCCCGGATCTTAAAACAGCCACAGGAAAGAGCAAGACGGTCAAATTACCTTTAGGAGCTTTTGTACTTGGTACGCTGTTGGTCTTTAAAAATGTGGACTTATGAAGATAAAGGAACACTCTGAAACAAAGAAACCTTAGCATAACAGTAGAGGAAAACCCTCACTGAAAGACTCGGTTGGTTCATTACGTTTGAGTTGGACATCGAGGGGTGGAGACCCGGAAGTGACTCAAATATAGCTGAGCATTTAACCAGGTACTAATTCTAAAGTAAGCAAGGAATCATTGATGAAAGGAACGGCGGTTATAAAACTTAGTAAACCAAGAGACTAAGGACGAGAAGATGGACGGATTCTACATCAGACCGTTTGTTAACGCTCACATTCAACATCCGTGTAATTTACTTATTCTGTCGTTTCTTTGGTTTTTACTGGATTTATTCCGAAGTGAGAGTGTGAGAATTTGTATCTCTGGCATCTTTGTTACTGAAAGAAAGACGGGCGGCGATCCGTGACGAAACGCATGAATCCAATTTCCAGTTACATAGTTAACAAGACAAGTTGAAAAGCCGGTTAATTAGGGACTGTTTCCAAATCGATTATATTGCTATCTTGGGTAAATATTATTACGCAAAGACACGAGACAACATGATTGTCCTCTATCATGGTCTAAACAGTTTCCGTCAGATGCCCTCACCGTTGGGTACACGGTAACCTGCGATCATGCTCTCTTTTCGTTTGCTAAAATTGAGCTTGATGGCAGGTTGGGTAAATTTCACGTGTCTATAATGTTCGCGTGATTACAACTCTTGAAATGCGCTTACAAAAAGATAGTTGTCTTTTGGCATTCCACAGCACAACGTTGCGTGACATCCCAAAAGACGGCTGTGAACAATTGAAACCTAAATCCCGGATTACACAGTACTGAATGATATTTCTCGTTACGTCAACCATTTTCAATGTGTCAACCAGAGGTTTATTGGCTGTTGAAACAAGGA
>NC_090872.1:4653114-4670614 GCF_036669935.1 Montipora foliosa | reverse complement strand
TTCACAATGTCCTCACTCCGTGCCTCAGAGATAAAGTTATGAATGAAATGAGATCATTCTACCAGCATGTTGTGCGAAACTTTGGCCTTGACAAGCAGACATTTCCAGCTATCATGAGAACTATTCCACCAAGTACAACGAACTTGAATTACCAGAGTATCAACAGTAACGACACTCTCCATAGTAAGCCACGCCACTACGACTACTGTGTAAGGGACGAAGTATCGTTGGCCAAGCTGTATATGAAACCCTTCATGGCACAGTTCAATGCGTTTGATCATACCTTCGACTGCTCAGCAGCCCTTTCCGTTCTCTGTGGAGCTTTGCCCTTCACGTCCGTCAGAAAGGTGGCTGAGGATTTGAAGAGTAAGGTTCGTAATGAGTGGGCGCATTGCGACTTTACTGTTTGGACTAAGGCTCATTACGATATCAGTTTTGACCTCATGGAAGCTTTAGTAATAAACCTGAAACTTTCACCCACAGTCGAGACGGGGATCCTGGATGAACTAAAGCTGTGGAGAAAAGAAGGTACTGTAGTGATACCGCACTGTCTAACTCAGCCGCTTGGGGCATGTAATGTGTTAATAAATAAACACGTTGACGAAGGAAAGTTATGGCCACTAGGTATTCGTATTATCTTTATCTTGGTGTCATGGACACTGGAGACATCCGTGTAGAAAGAGAACGCTGATCGATTGGTAAAGTCTCTAGCGCAATGCAGAATTGTCTCATGTTACCTGTTTTTACTTTAAAAAACACGTGCAGAAGGTAGCACATGTTGCTGCAGTGTCAAAATTTTCACAACTGGTACAGTGCAAACAAGACCTCTGCAAAGGGATTGAATACAACTTTTGAGAAAGCAATAAGAACCATAGGGGGTCCATTCAAACTGTGTGCCCGTTAATCCCTATATATTTCACATAATTTTGATAAAATCCAAAATATTGTAGTGTACTGCTATTATAATCACATATTAGTATTACCCAACTCGTGGACTAATGCAAATCCTGCATTTTGATTGGCTACGCTACACGAAATCCAGCTATGCATCCTTGGAGCTTCGAATGCTGGATTTTTCGAGTATTATTTGAGGTCTGGCGCTTCGAGTTTTGGACAGATTTCAGATATAATAATATACACTAAACAATTACTCGATTCTGATTGGCCGAGAGCATTGCAGTTCAAGTGTAACACCAATGCAAGTTTACACATCGAAATTCTGGATTATGATTAGCTAATAAACAATAGGGTTGGGTCAGAACCAATCAAATCTTTTGTTTTCAAATCAAGCGCGCGCCCTGGGTGGCGCAATTTATGGCGCAATTTTTTCCTGATTGCGTTATACGCGTGCGTTTGTTCTGCTTAACCATCTTGAATTTTTTCGTGTGTATTGTTAATAAGTAATCACATGATTTTCCTCGTGCAATTTGGAATGAATAAGCAATTGTAAATTTTTTCAAAGAAACCTCTGAGTTCCAGCTTGACTTCGTGATTTGAAACTCGTACGATGGGAATTTGTTGGTGAAAATCGTCTCGGTGCTCGAGCGGTCCGAAATCGAGCTTTCCACCATTGTCTTTCTATTGGTACACTCAAGTGAACGTCGAACACAAACCCTTCAAATCACTAAAATTCGTCGTTTTCAGCCACAACGATTACCAAAAACAACACTTCAGGTAAAAATACTTTTATTATGTGATTATAATAGCAGTATACAAACGATATCTTGGATTTTATCGAAACTGGACGCTCCGTGAGGGTAAACTGGGTTGCCTGTGGTACGTGTTACACAAAAACAGAGGGCACTGAGTTGCGTGGGAATGAAGGAGCTGAAACTGGATTTTCCCAGGAGTAATGCCGAAAATAAAAAATCGAAAAGAAGAAAAAAAGCCCAGGAATCCAATAGGTACTCCTGGTAACTCCTACAATGGAAGAAGCTGCTCAACCATGAGGTTGAGTGGCTAATCAAAACAGAGTTTGTAATTGAAAATCTAAACATCTGTGAGATGCAAAAGCAAATTTGCAAACACGTGAACCTGCATCGCAAATCATAATTCTGACAAACGCAGAAGCGAAGGGAGTGGTTATAAATATGGAGTTTCTTACTATCTGAATGATTTTGGGTTAGATTAAAGCAATATATTGTTGAAAAATCTGTGTGTTAATGAGTAATGTAAACAATCTTCGCACAAGTATGTCGTAGCAATAAATTGGGTTAACCAGGAACCAGTGAAAGAATATTGTTAGCTTCCCAAATAAACTTCATTTTACTCTGGAATGACTAAACAAATATCTTCTGACGTGCAAAACTATGGCTACCGTGTAGCATGAAATTGTTGCGGGACTTTTATTTCGTGGACGGGCGATTTTTGAGGTTTGCGGGAACAATTTTTGCGCCTCGAATTGACGGAAATTTCCGCTGGAAACTAATTTTTGCGGTTTTCTTTTCAAGCAGCAAGACTATTTTCAACGTTTTTTGGGGGAAAAAACCCCAATAATCCAGAACGGGTGGAAATAATGTGGCATCGTGGAGGCCTTAGTAAATGGTGTGCCTTCGGATGACCCGTTCCAGCAAGTTTAACGTGACCTTTTGATTGACTGGTTTGAGTTCGTTTCTTGTATGTGCCTCAGAGACTGGAAAAGTATTGACTTAACCTTTTATCCTTTCGTTCTGTTTGTAGCAAGCTCCGATGGCTTTTTCTCAATGCAAGTATCAAAATAAATGTTCTTTTTTACCCCAATGTATGATATATAGTACCGTAACACAAGTGGTGTAAAAGCCATTTTTAATTGTATTAACGTGATTAATTGTTTGCGGTTTTTCATTTTGCTATCTTCTATCGATTCTTCCCGGTCACAATACTGCTGTGACGTAGATTAAGGAACACGTGACTTCAAGTGAAAAAGGAATAGCGATATAAACAGTATAGTAAGGAATAATTCCCTTGAAAATGCCTAAAAGATGCGTAACCACTCGATGCAACAACTCAGCTGATCCTAAAAAAAGAATAAGTATACGTAGGAATCCTTCGACTCGCAAAACGCAATACCTAAGAAAAGAAGAAAAAATGGCTGCAGATTAGTCTTGGTAAAAAGAAGCCCGGTAAAACTTCTTCACTGTGTTAGATTCACTTCAAAGAGTATGACTTTCAGTATTGTATGGACAGCAAAACGAAAAGATCGTTGAAGGCGGATGAGATTCGCTTACAGGAACAAACATAAGCGTTGACTTTAATTCCCTCGCGAGACCTTCCTTATCCTCTTGTTCTTTTCTGTAATTTTTTAGCCATTCCTCGTCTGCTAATGGTTCGTCCACGTAGGGTTCCGGGTAGTTCTGGGTTTCAGTGCTAGCGCTGGCTGACTCGTCGAGACCGGCAACTACTCGCCTCAAATTCTTTTTTTTTAATCGCCAGTTTATTCACTTCCAGATTCAGAGGCACTTTCCTTGATGATAAATGTAGGCATGATTGATTTTTTTGTTTACTGAAAAATACCAAAAACGATAGCTGAGCGATACCTTGGCGTTGATTAGTAAGAAAAGATGAGACCCACGCCAACAAGCATTCCTTAATCTACGTCACAGCGAGCCCGTGAGGTTCTGACCAGCGGAAGGGGTGTACCAAATAAAAGTAGGATTGAAAAAATCGTAGAAAATTCGCCTCTCGCTGGAATTGTAAAATTCTTTCGCCAAAGTGCATTTTTTAACATGGACTTTCAAATAGGAAAATAAAACTTTATAGGTTATGGGCACTTTAAAAGATCCAACAGAGTGCTTTCACTCACGTGATCAGTAACCTTGTTTTTCCACCGAAACAAAAGAGAACGTTTGCATGATAATAGAGCTCAATTCCGAAAGGACTAGTTGGGGACACCAACATGGCTGCCGTCCTTTGTTTAGAGACACCAACATGGCCGCTATAACGTCATGCGGAAACACTCTATAAAACACCTTTCACGTTACATCGGCATCGCTGTCATTGGTTGTATTGTGTTCACCGGATAAAATCTACGCACTTCTACTACCCCCTGGAACCTACCAAATGTGCGCATATAAGACTCTAGGCAGAAAGACAATACTTAGCAGGAAAGTGGCAACTTTTCCATTTTCCGACACGGGAAAAAATAAAACGGAGAAATTCTACTCATATGGCAACCCAGTAATTATGTGAGAGAGATAGAGATTAACAGGGATACGGTTTGTATGGGCCACCTATGTAATAAGAACAATAACGACATAAAAAAACAAAAAGGAAAACAAAAAAATAAATAAAAAAAAGTAGCACTTGTTACCTAGGAGGGATTCAGAAGTTTAACTAGTCGCTTTATGTGTGCTTCTGTTCCATACAGGACTAGAAATTTGTCTTGGTAAACCACTGGATGACACTCTTCTGCAAGTCGTACGTAAGGAAGTTCAAGACCTTTATAACTGTGTGAGTGATTACAAAGCTAAAGAAGAGAAGGACGTACAAAGTACTTGTGCTATCCTTGCTCTTTTTAAGTCCGAGTTTGACAAAGCCATTCATGTTGTTGAGCAGCAGTACTCAAGTTTGCAAACAGCGTGCAAGGAGCTTCACAAAGGCCAAGATACTATGAGACAAGAAATGATTACAAAAGACAAAGAACACAAACAACTCCTTAGAACATCAGAGCTGCACTGGAAAACAAGACAAGAACAAGTAGAGAATCTCTGCAAAACCATGAAGGAAAGAAGTGCTGCCCTACAAAGAGAACTGGACTTACTGAAAACAAAGATGGGCAATTTAGCCCTTTCAGATGATTCCAAAGAGGTCGTTTTTGATGTTCCGGAACTAAACAAATGGTTTACAGGAAGGGAAAAAGAAGTAAGCAACCTTGAAAAGTTATTTTCTTTCGAACATGGGGGCGAACTTAAGATGGCAGCCATCTGCGGTCTTGGAGGATGCGGAAAGACGACGTTAGCAGCTCACTTTGCGTGGAAGCATAAACCAGAATACGAAGGAGGTGCTTATTGGATTTCCATGGAAGATGATCGTAAATTTGAAAACTCTTTGAATGACCTTGCATTACGACTAGGAATCCTGGAAGATTCGTTTGATTTGACGTTGTCTAAGGTCCTAACGTTGATCTCAAAACAAACAAGGCGGTGGCTTCTTGTTCTTGATGATGTAGATCAACAACATCTTTCAGAACAAATGAAAAAACTTTTGTTTGGTCGTTGGAAAAGGCAAGCAAGCGGCCATGTCCTCCTAACAACACGACGTGAACCCAAGGAAGTTTCTGGAGCAATAGGTCTAGAGCCATCACGCTGTATTGGCATTTTCGTCTTCACGATGGACGAAGCAAAAAGATTTCTACTTAGCCGAAGTGATGTCGGGGATCATAAAGGACAAGAGATGGCGTTAGATGAGCTTGCTCGGGAACTTGGTTGTCTTCCCCTAGCTTTAGAACAAGCTGGTGCGCATATCAAAGCCGTTCAGTGCTCTATAAATTGCTACCTTGAAGAGTACAAAATTCAGCGTTTAAACTTGTTGAGGAACTATCCGCGGACAAAACCATCGTGGGAATACGAGTCTGAAAGCCGCCTAGCGGTGCATACCACATGGCTCTTAAACTTTGAATATGTCAGAAAATCACCACACGGTGAACTCGCATCCAGTTTCGTGAAAGCTGCTGCCTTTCTTGCACCCAGTGAAATTCCAGAAGAGCTGATCCACTCTCATCTGTTAACTGCTGATGCTCCTCCGGGTCATAACTTTAACCGTGACATGATGAAGCCTGAGATAGTCAACATCTTGACCAAGTTTTCGCTTTTTCAGCGAAAAACATCCAAATGCCTTGGATTGCACCGTCTAGTTCAGGAAGTCCTTCGCAGCAGAATGGACAGCAAAGAGACTGCCTCGTCGTTGCTTAAAACGGTTCAAATTCTGCACCAGGCCTTCATCAATTGCCCATCACCGGACCAAATCCTTTCCGATATAACAGCAAGAGTGCAGGAACAAGCATCTGCCTCTGTGGCAAACCCATCTGTGTTCTATATGTGGTCCAAGTTAACAAGTCATGCTTTGGAACTGCAGAAGCATTTAACATTGTTTCTCTTTGAGGAAAAGATTGAATGGGACCTTAAGGCGGTGGTTATATCTGCTGAGACATCTCGTGTTGTTTATGAAAATGCCTTACACTTGAGCGTCCACGGGCATGAAGAGAAAGCAAAAGAAGCTGAACAATTTGCTTTTCAGATCCTGGATTCTTGTGCGAGTGCCATTGAGGCCAACGAGCTCAAAAAGCTTTTTCCGCACACTATTCCCCTGCCTCAGATGTTCCGGAAAATCATTTCCTACTCTTCTCGGCCTCCAACTGAATCTGATAACTCTGTCAGTGATGATAGGGAGTGTGCTTTCATCGATGAGATTCGTTTGCGAGGAAACGCGGCCTACAAAGACGGGCAATTCCAAGAAGCAATCGACAGGTACACAGAAGCAATTGAAGCAAGCAAGGAAGCACAATGCGTGGATCCACGACTTCTTAATAATCGAGCAACGGCGCATCTCAAACTGAAAAACTTTGAAAAGTGCCTTCAAGACTGCGAAGAGTATCTCAAAATACGGCCCGGATGCTGGAAAGGGTACTCAAGGAAAGCTCTGGCTCTAAATGGAATTGGAAGGAAGGGCTCTGCATTGTGCTTCGCAGCTATTGCATACTCTCACGACGCGAGATCGTGTCGATGTTATGAGGCTTTTCAAACTACTTTCAAAGCTGTAGATGAAAGATGGGAAATTATTAACACGTCTGAGGGTCTTAGAAGTTCTTTATTGGAATCCAAAATCCCAGAATTGAGAAAGAAAGTGCTGCTTCTTGCCAGTGACCAATACAACATAGAAGGTGGACGACATGTGCAAATAGGTGACGTGACTCATGTTTTAAAGAATTCCGATGGTTCTAATGACATCGTTGACACCACCTTAGCGGCTTATTGCAATGGGAAAGACGTTATAATAAAATGTGACGGACTTCGTTTTTCCAAGAAATGTTTTGTGCAAAACGTCTCGTTTCTGGAAAAAAGTACAATATTTGTGGGACCCAGTGGAGATGTGGAATTCACGAACTGTGGATTTAGGAGTATCAACGCATTCCACGCAGTAACCGTCTACGGCACAGCAAAGCTCATGCAGTGCACAATCAGTGACAGCCCAGCCGGTGGAATTTTAGTCGAAGGTTGTCTGGCGTCAGCTTCATTGATAAAATGCAAAGTAAAAGGAAACGGCAAAAATCCAGTAGAATCCTCTGGCATAGACGTAACTGCCGGCGGGCGTGTGGATGTTAAGGAGTGCCTTATCCACGGAAACACTGAAGGGGTTCGCATTTTCTCACTCGCCTGGAACAAGGGGGGATTGCCTAAGGAGGCCACGGTAGAAAATTCCGAAATTTACGACAACAAATTTGAAGGCATACACATAACTGGAGATCCTCATTCGTCTTGTGCTGTAGACATACGAAGAAACAAAATTTACCACAACAATGGCCATGGAGTTAAGGTGTCATTTTACGTTAACGACTTACGTTTTCAGAAAAACGTTGTATTCGAAAACCTCTGGTGGGGAATATGGGTGGAGTGCAATTCAGGTGGTTACTTCGAAGGCAATGAGATTTATAACAACAAGATGGGCGGAATCAGAGTTGGCAAACAAAGTCCGGGAAAGCCTGCCTGCTTGGTAGAAAACAATGAAATTTACAGCAACTGCGGGCCTGCCTTTCATGACGGACTGCATCCTTTTGAGCTACATGGTTTTCCGGAGGATCTTCGCTTCCACTTCTTGGGTCACGAAATCCGGAAGGAAGAAAATGCGTTAAAAGGCATAGGGACCGAATTTGAATTTTCTTTTCCAAACGCAGTGTCAGCAGATTTCAGGTCCAACAACACGTGTAGTCAAAATGGGAAACCCAAAGTGGAATTACAGGCAGCATCTTCGAAATCAAACTGCGCTTTCTGCTTCCGACGTGAAGTTCAGTTGAAATGTTGCAAGCGTTGCATGACAGCAAGGTATTGTGGAAAGGAATGCCAGACACTCCACTGGAGAAGGCACAAATACCTATGTGCAGCTATAGGACAAAGGAACAGCATAGAAGTTTGCGTTCCGGTTGGTGATGTTGGTCCACTTTTTGGTGTTGCTCCACGTGGTGCTGTTGCTCCACGTGGTGTTGTCCTTAGACATTGTTTAACACATCCAAGGCTGGAGCCAACGGGGCCCCGCTATGCACCCCGTCCCCCAAAAGATGGAACCCGATTTGTCGTGAAGATTCAAACTTTTGAGTTTTATGATACAAATCCAGGTAATCCAAGTGGAGCTGTAAGTGAAGAATACAACGATCCTAACAAAGCAAGGATGACAATTTATGACCGAAGTCGCTATCTTGATTTTCAAACTACTCAGCAGCCGCGGCTTTATCATTTAGTCATGCAGTGCGGCGTGATGGGAAGTACCATGTACCTAGCCAAAAAGATGTTTTGTTGGGCGGCCTATAAAGATAACAAAACGCTTCGAATTTTCACCCATGAATTTCCACCCGTACAAAAATGGTGAAGGCTGCGCAATTGCTTCAGTCCGATGGAATTCGTGACCTCGTTCCTTTTTGCTTATTGTAGTCGACTAAATCTACGAAACTTTTACGGTGGACGTTGAGGTATTGGGGTCACGGGAGTTTTATTTTATTTAAAGAAGAAAGAACAAGTCCGAAACGTCTGTACTTGCAGAATACATGTGTGTTTTGTCACTCTTCAGTTGTTGCCTAGTAGTTCTGTTTTGCTAAATCAACGGAGAATACAACTGAATCAGTTGCTGTTGGGCTTCAAACCTGATCAGTCTATTGCCAGAATGTATGGATCCTCCCTTGATGTGGAATAACAAAAGGGGAATTATCTAAGACAGGCAGTATGTTCAGTAACGTTGCCCTTCACAAGAAATAAAACATGCTTTACTATTTGACCCTATTTGTCCGCATGGTTCAGCTCAGTACGATACTTGGGACTTCGACTCACTTGATTCATCCACAAGACTCATAAAACGGTATGTAAGTCGAGAACCACTTCTAAGCCAGTTGACAATGATTTCGCGAAAATACTATCGCTTTGGTCGACCACTGTGAGCAAGTCGGAGTTCAGTAGAAAACCGCTCTCTTTCTGTTCCAGCCGAGAGGCTAAGGAGATGACAAAAATATCTCAATGGTCTTTATAGCTCTCTACAGGGTTCGTACCCTAGAATTCAAGGACACATTTTCCATTTTTCAAGGACTCCACGCACTGCAAAATAAAGCGAGAATCAGATACTCATATAGTAGCGAATGCGCCTACCAGCGATTTAAAAGTCTACAAAAGTCTATGAGTAACGAGACATCATCACTTTCAATGCCCCTAAAATTTCTGCCTTCAACGTCTCACGACGATTGACACTTTTTTCCATGACCGATGAACTCGCAGTAATGGACTGAGTGATGGAGTTATTATGTTCGCCACTTTCAGATGTAGAGGATTTTGAAACTTTGGCATCTTAACGTGTAGTTGCTGGTTATTGAGGAGAACTGCCAAAAAAAACCTGAAACCCTTGCTAATGACCTTTTCTGCTGAGGTGTCAGTGTTTGATGTTTCTTTTGCCCTCAATTGACTTGTGAGCACCAACTCTCCCATGCTCGAAATGTCAACGTCCTTCCTGCACACGATGCATCGTCATCCTTGAGTTCTCGCAGCCACTCCTTGTACAGTGGTTTCTGAAGCCACAATTAGCTGAAAACACACTTGTCCATTGTTAAAAATCTTTCACTCGTGAAAACAACACTTATGCAAACAAGGAAGCACTCGAAGCACACGGCAGTTTGCGGGAAGAGCGAATAGTACAAAACATTTCATTGGCTCTTAGCATTGCAAATATTAAACCAATCAGAGCACTGAATATAACCAAACAGGAAATGTGCGTGCGTGGGGCGCTTGATGGACGTTCGGAGAGTTGTACTATTTTCCCAATCCCAGAATGCAATACCTTTTGCAAGGTTCTTTGCATAAAACCAATGCATGTTAATTACTCTTGGGACTGTATCATGCTTCATTGAACTGGATATCCATTGTTTTAATGCAAGTAACCCCCCAGAATGAACTGTATTATGGGATTTGCGAAAATAGTGAATGATTGTTTTTATTTGTTTTTTACTATTATGTGTTGCTATTGTTCTGCCAGTAGCATATATTTTCATATCAGGCACTCTAGAATCTACGATGGATGAAATTAGCTGCCACTTTCAAGGACTTTCAGCACTGACTGCAATTTTCAAGGACTTTTTAAGACCTTAGATTTTATTTTGAAATTCAAGAACTTTCAAGGCGCGTGCGAACCCTGTCTCTAAAACATAGTGTCTATCCGTCTTCCAGAACTCCACGTAACATGAAATTCCTTGGCCATAGTTCAGGTAAATTACGCACCTGCTGTGGAATTGATTAACTCCTAGGCACACCAATAATTTGTCTGATTTGCCTATGTGATCAAGAGTACCCATTTACGACCCTTTCCGAGAATTTTTATCGTACGATGTACCGAACATCAGCCGAGTGTGCCCCCGTCAATCTTCGTTACTATTTAACTTTTTTAGGAAAAATTACCCGCTCTTCAATCCCAGGGAACAAAACTTTTAAGAAATAAAAATCCTAGCTAGCAAAGAGCGTGTCATTCTCAAAGATCCAGCAAAGTAGAAAATCGTAAATGGTTTGAACCTAGGAGTCATATCATAATTTGGTAAAGTACCATCGTCCGGGTGAGTGAAGTCCTGGAAAGGACTGTTCGAGATGACATTGAAAATGTCACAAAACACGCAATGCCAGCCAGTAGTTAGTAATGTCGTCCATGGTTACTTACGGCGATAGCTGCACGAAAATGTATCTGTGAGAAACGAAAAATTTGTTAACTCCTAAAACTCGTTTGAAGGTCGCTCAAATATACCACAAAATTGCGACCATCATTAAGAGTTCGTAAGAAGATAATCAAGTCATTAAAATCAAAGGACGCCATTGGTATCCAAGAAGACATGTGCAGAGGAGGGGACAGAGTTACGAGCATGTATATAGTATATATAAACAAGAACCCCTCTTCAGCGTTAATTAGGGTACGAGCATCAAGAAACGAAAAAACGGATTAATTTGATATGTCAAAGAAAGCAGTTACCTTGAGCTCTTGTTTCATGCGTGATTGAGGGCAAGACCTTTTGAGAACTGGCTTTTGTGAAAAAGAAAGCGTTTCAGGTTAAGGAAGTTGAACACTGTTTTAAGGGACGGTTCGTTATTTATAAGGATGACCGCGTCGGAGAAAAATAATAGCCTTGGTATTTTCCTAAAGTCCGACAAAAGAGCACTAATTTTTCCTAGCCCGTTCAGTATATTTTTGGTCAAAAGTCCGTTCAATTTGAAGTGACGATATTAAACACGTGAAAATGATGAAATGTTTATGTACAACTAGAGCGAGTAGTGTTACGTTAATACTGTACATTAGGTGAAAGTCATTTTGAACTCACGGTTCGGATCAATACAAGTTCGCATTATATATAGGCCAGTTCCCTCCCTTTTATAAAGAAGAAAGTTTTTTTTTTTTGCCGATGACGAGGTCAAGGTAGATGACGAACTGATCGAAATTATGAGTGAGACAATTAAAACTTTTAAGAAAGGGATATGTTCCCGCTTCTGAAGATTCGGACCAAGATTCAGGAAGATTTTGAATGATGTAAAATCAAATTTTTAGCTTGATTGTTCGATCAGTGGAAATTTCTAATTTAAGGAGCAAGGCATCTAAAAGGCTGCTACACGGACAGCTCAGTTACTTTAATTAACAGATTTAAAACCACAGCTTGTCACATTTCCAAAAAAAATGTTTTTGTTCACGCTCTAATAAAAGTTTATTTCCGAGGCAGATAATCATGACGGCGCACCTTTCCAGTCAATATTCAAACAGCTTTATTGATTAATGCATCTATTACAATGGTGTGCCGTAATTTTCATTTCCTTTCTGTGTTTTTTATTTTGCTTTGATATGTTTACACCTCTTCCTATTAATTTAAATATAAGTGTTAAGGACATGAATTTTTATTTTTGTTCTCTTTATTTTATATGCGTTCCATATATACATTTATATTTGTGTTTTTTTCCATTCTAATTAAGTATGCAACTCGTGATCGCATTGCCCGAAACGGAAAATACCATAATACTCTTTATTTATCCACCAAAACGTTTCCAGTTAAGAGAAAACAAAAACAATAGACCTCTTTCATAATGGCGGCCAAATAAATTATTCTTTTGTTTTAATGCTAATAAGCCCTACTAACCTCGCTACGACGAGCAAATTTCAAAAGAATATTTGCTTTCAAACGAGGGCAGTAGGTCTAATTAACATAAATACAAAAGAATGTAAAGTTGGTCGCCATTTATGAAAGTGGTCTATGCTTATTAAAAATTTGGGTCGGCAAACAAAGAGTATTATGGTATTTTCCGTTTCGGGCAATTACCGTGATTTTCCGCCCTTTTGGCTTCCGGGCACATAGAGGAACTCGAACGGCCACGGATGCTTTGCAGGTTTTGAGTCATTTAAGACCTTACTTTTCAAGAAACATTGTCCCTTAGCTGAATTCAACGTCGTCAGTCTCCCTCTGTCAGGCTATAAACAGAAATTTGAAAGAATGAGACCGTGGGACCTGCACGGTCTCCCTTTTTCAGATAATTATGAAACCTTCAATTCACAGTTTTTCTTTAACGCGTCAGTATTGTTTTAAGATTTGATTGTTACCATTGAAAATTTGAAGTAAAAAAAATAAAATCGAAACCGTTCAATGGAAAAGGCCAAAACGTTGCACTGTCATAGGAGACAAATTCATGCATAGATCACCTCTCCAATTCTTACAGGGGTACCCAACGACCAATTTGTTGTAAATTGTATTATTATACCCCAGTTAATGAAAATAAATGTTATTAAGGCATTTTCAGGTGTTTTTCAGTGTTGCTGGGAAAACATTATCTGTTCCTTTTTCCCAGCAAGACACACCAGAAATTTCCCAGCCAGCTAGATAAAATTGGTTAGTTTCCCAGCCAGCTGATCAAATATATTTCCCAGCCAGGAATTCCGCGCGCTTTCAAATCCCTCGATCCAAAACGACTGAACAAAAGCTACAAAAACGGGACAAAACAAATTTTTTCCGCAAGCGCAATCACTCTGACCAGCCGTCGTATGTTTGTGACTACTCTCTAGGAGAGGGAATGAGTTCTTTTTTTTTTTTTTTAGTCGTCCTCAGTCTTCAGAGTTTCTACAGCCAGCTTGGGTTGAAATGAGGCTAGAAAAAGTCAGTAATTCCCAGGCAAAACCTCTATCAATAACAAAATTTCCCAGCCAGCTAATCGTAACACCTTTATTTTTGCCAGCAAGCAAGATTCCTCTGGGGAACAGATAATGTGAGGAACAGATCCGTTGGGTGCCCCAGTTCTTAGATCTGTGCGTTACATCAAAACACCCTGCGAATTTGATGACATCACGGTGAACGATTTCGGAAATCGTATTTAGTATGCACGAATGAAAGTTTGAAACGAGAGAGGCCTTTGTGGAAAATAGGAGGAAGGGAAAAGATGCCCGACATATCGAGCTAAGAAAATGAAACAACAGAGTTTTGGCGGGGAAGGCGATTGCGGTCACTATGGTAAGTGGAACGCATATTTGCTGAACGATTTTTAAACAATGCGACAATTTAGGCCTCAGTCTGCATTCTTACCTTGGATGTATTAGACGAAATCCCCGCCATGCTGAACTATGGCGAAAGGTTGGAGCAAGTGCGAGCAAAGCAACTGTTGATTTGAAATAGACTCTGCATTTTATACCTAGTCTACAGTCTGCATTTTATATTGACCGGTACCGGTAAAGCCTGGTTTTCGCTAGCGACGCAAGAAGAAGCGCAAGCATAAGAGCGCTTATTTCAACGTGAAAACGGGGTTGACGCAAGCATAAGCGCATGCGCAAGCCCATGCATAAGGATCAACATTTTTCCTTTTCCTTGTGCCTGCGCTTATGCTTGCCTTCGTTTGCGTCGTGTGAAAACGAAACACAGCATAAGCACAAGGAAATTTGCTAAGTCTAGCCAATTAAAGCTCTCGTTCCAGATTTTCCGCGTCTGAGCATTCGAACAAAATGGCGGAAGCCGTGGTTGTTATTTAATGCTTATGTCGACGTTCGTTTTCACGCGTATAAGGTACTTGTGCTTGTGCTTGCGTCGCTCGTGAATACGAGGCTTAACTGTCTAGGTTCACACGTAACACATGTAATGGAAGATTCATGGAAAATGGAATTTGAAATGTTATGCGGTGGCATTTGAAGGTAAAATAGGTATTTGTAGACTTTATACCTCGATGTATTGTGAAAATAAACAAGTATCTGTTCCTCTCGCAGTTCAGAGAGTTTTCGTCCACATTTCTATCTTTATTTCTCAAGAGTTTCAACAGATGAAGCGAAATAAATATGACAGATCGAGTGGCGCACGAGTTACAGTATTTTATCTTTTCTCCTACCCTAACCATTCCGGAAACGAAACATCATTTCTTTTTTTGAAATAATTTCTTGTTGAACATGCCTCTTAAATGATGTCTCGGTCACGCAATTCTCATATAGACGCTCGGTAAAGTTGTCTCTGGAAGGAGGGCTGTCTCGGCCGATATAAACAGGCCCTAAGAAGTGACATTCGTCCATCGCTTGCGATGATGACCACTAACCCCGTGTGTTTTCTACCTATTGTGCATGCACAAGTCACTTATTGTCCTAAACGATCCTCCACAGATCTGACGTGTACACAGATGGTAGTATCTACCGCGGCCTCCTTCCTAAAGCGCCTTTTCAATTCTACTTCTGCAGATCGCCTAGCTTCTTCTGCTTTGGCTCCTTTGTGAATGGATGCCCGCCAGGACTGGCTGTCTAGGCAGGGGCGTAGTGTCCGTATACGCACGTACGCCCGTGCGTACAGCTCAAATCCTGAAAACCTTATTCCCTGGAAGCATTAATTTTAAAACTCATGATAAAATCTGGCCAAGTTTTTTACATTTCGAATTATACTGACAGGTTTGTCTCTGTGTGACTATTCCCAGTATGTTTTCATTAACCGATACAGGCCTAGCCAAAGTATCCAATATTGTTGGATACTGTTGAAAAGTGTCGAACAAGGTGGCCAAACGAATGCAACATGTTGCATCCAGCATTTTGGATTCAAGGGTCTGGAACCAAATATACCCAGAATCCTTAAAAAACAAATTCTCGCCATGTTGACGTTTTAAAGTTTCTTTTAAAATTAACAGCAGAGTCACTCTCTCGGACAAAAAGAGAAAGGCTGTTCCAGAATCTGGGAACTGCAACAGCAAATGTGTGGTCTCCAAAGGTCTTGCACCAGGTGCCAGGAACCTAGAGAAGACCCAGTGGAGTAGCGTCCCGGGGTCTTGACTTGCAAAAGGTCCTGCAAATACATTAGCGCCATGCCCCTGAGAGCTTAAACAAATGAAGGGCTATCTGTTCGAAGAGAGATTGCTCAAGCTTTTGTCGCTCAGACATTCAAGACTTTGCTCGTTCACCATTTTGTAGCTTAAACTGACGACACTCCAGACAATTGAACCACTTACATCTCCGTTGCCTCAGGAAGATATTGCACATCAAATGGCAGCACAAAGTGCCAGATACTGAGATCCTTAAAAGATCAGGCATGCCATCCATCCACACCATTTTGCAAAAGAACCAAATTAGATGGACTGGACAGGTGGTAAGATCCCAAGGTGGTCAAAGGAAGCGATATAAAGACCCCCTTAAATGCTCACTGAAGACGCTCGACATTGATGCCCAAACCTGGGAAAAGTCAGCCCTGGCAGGGGCGTAGCGTGAGATTTTGAAGGTGTACGCACATCAAGGATGTTTCGGGCGCTCCAAACTGGGGGGGTCTGGGAGCAGGTTCAACAAATTACCATCTGTTCGATGTCTTAGTTTGATTTCAGTATCCCCTTCAAATAATGCGTCAGCAAGCATAGCCGTAAAAACCATGCTGAAAAGTGTTGGAGCCGGGACAAATCCCTGTTTTACTCCATTTGTGATGGGGAATGGTTGGGAATTCTCAGTATCCTCAAGTACTGTGGCAGTCATTCCTTCATAAATTTCCATAGGCCCTCTCTGGTGACGGAATCGAATGCTTTGGTGAGGTCAATGAATGGGGTGTAGGGGTGGTTGGTTTTGCTCTCTGCATTCAGTCTTGCAGTTGGCGTGCAGCAAAGATCATGTCAGTTGTGCCTCTTCCTTTTCGGATGCCACATTGGCTCCCAGCTTGATGACCTTACTCAAGGTGGTTGTTGAGCCGCATAAACATGACACGTGCGAGAATCTTGCCAGCGACTGAGAGAAGGGAGACTCCTCGATGATTGTCACATATATTTGCCATTTCCCTTCCTTTTGTACAAGTGGACTATAGTTGCATCTTTAAGTTCCTGAGGGATGCCCCTTTATACCCTAAATGAGCAAAGAAGGTCAGTCAACTTTGACAGTAATTATAGTTAAAGTGCCGCTCACACCAAAATATTTTTTTCGCTAAAATGAATGTTTGCACCTGTTCGAAAGGCATTGCGGCCATTTTTTCATTTTTCTAACAAATCGTGCCATTTTATAGGCTTCAAAACTTGCGAAAACCCAAGCATCTTTTGTTCACGACGGAGTCAGGAGGGGAGTGGGTCTATTCCTGATTTGACGTCACAAACTGATTTATATTGCATTAATTCTTTGTAAACATGCGTACAAATTAGATGTGACGTCAAATCAGGAATAGACCCACTCCCATTCTGACTCGGTCGTGAACAAAAGATGCTTGGATTTTCGCAACTTTTGAACCCCATAAAATGACAGGATTTGTTAGAAAAAGCCAGCAAAAATGGCCGCAATGTGTGTCGAACAGGTGCAAAGATTCATTCTAGCGAAAAAAATGTTTTGGGGTTTGGGGCTCTTTGAGAAGTAGTCTATTTAGGTAGTCCATATGGGTAGTCCATGGACTGGGGGTCAGTGTTTTGTTCACCACCCAGAAATTGAAACAAAAGAGCTAAGCCAGAGCAAAGTTAAACCAACAACATGGAAACGTTTCATTGATGACGCTTTCTCAGTAAGGGACGTAGATCAACAGGAAATCAACCTATTCATTGCAGAAGCTGACAACTTGCAATAACTAACCACTGTAACAAAGCTTACTGCTTAAATTTCTGAAAAGGAGATCACTTCTCTAGACCGACAACAGTATACAAAGGAGAACGATTCGAAAAAAAATCTATTCTCTATATCATATCATATATAACATATCATATCATATATAACATATCACAAGCCGACTGAAACCTTCCAATACAAGCATTTTACCCCGAACAAAACTCTTCAAAAACAACACTTGAGGTGGCACTATCTCGATTTCAAGCCCGCATTGAAGAGCGAGGCTACCCTATAAGCATCTTAT
>NC_090872.1:4635614-4645614 GCF_036669935.1 Montipora foliosa | reverse complement strand
ATGTCATTCCTGATTACCTTCAAGGTGGCACACATAAAAATTCAGAAAACCCGGCGTTTTTGATTTTAGAATTTGGTGAGGTCATGGTGAAAGAGGAATGCTTTGAACATTGTCACACTTAATTTCATTGTAGGATACAGCCTCAGTGTAGATTATCGCTGTCAATATTCCAAATTAGTATAAATAAACAGGTGATTACACAAAATCGCGCGCTCTCATTGGCTCGCTATCTCGGATTATCAGCCGATAATCACCTCGACGGACAAAATGGCTGCCAGCAGTCGTTTTGCCACTGTAAGTGAAGATGATTTTCGCGTTGAATTTTTTTTTCTCTTTTTTTAAATAATCACCTGTGTATTTATACTAAAACAATTATTCGCCTCAGGCTCAGTGATTATCGGTGAATATTCACCTCGACTTCGTCTCGGTTAGTATTCACCGATAATCACTTCTCCTTCGGCGAATAATTGTTAGTTAAAAGGACTGACTATTCTCACTATCTCTACGTTCTCTGCTGCCGTCAATACAGTATGTACAGCTTGAGTGTGCGCTGCCTATGAGATACTCACATTTATACATCGATATTTCTCAAGAAACAGATAATTTCATGCCAATAATATTCCTTGGAAACTTGACAGACGGCGGCATAAGTGGTGAGTGTATTAACCATAACAATAACGTCTTAGTCATAGAAGCCATGGCCATCGCAAAGGCGCGCAAAGCATGATTTTTAGGTTGATAGTTTCTTCAGAGTCTGGGACCGGGAAATGAAAAGATGGTCGAGCTTCGTCAAAGGTAGCTTCAATAACATCGTTTAACGTAACATTTGCTTACCTTTTGGCTGGTGCCCAATGTCTGGAAAAAGACTTCAACCTACTCAACGACAAATGCTCTTGGCTATGGCTTCTGTGACCTCGATAGTTTGCCCGTCAATATTTCATAAAAGCTCAGGACGAAATCACAGCATAAACTATGCTTTGTCTAACTTAATTACTTGGAATTTCCAGAAGAAATACCGACGGAGTTGATATTTTGCCCTCGTTATTTTTACTGAGTTGTCATATAGGGCAATCCAGTCAGAATATGAGTAGAATTTCTCCGTTTAATTTTTTCGGTGTCGAAAAATGGAAAGTATGTCTCTCCCCATATCAATTGACGTTGGGCGTGTAGCACTTATATTTAGACAGACTTAACTGATTAGAGTGTAATGTGAAGTGCTAAGTATCTACCCCATATGAACCATGTGAGCGTTAGCCATACTGATGGAAATGGGCCCACACAAGGAAAGAGAAAAACATGGTTCATGTGGGGTAGATACTTAGCACTTCACATTACACTCTAATCAGTTAAGTCTGTCTAAATATAAGTGCTACAAGGCCAACGTTTGCAAAAACGTAATCCCTCCTTGTACTTGTACATGTTCATTGCCGTGACTTTAACATCGTCAGTTTCCACGGTGTACTCCCGTCTGACCTTGTAGCTCAGTCAGTAGAGCAGTGGTGATGTAACCCGAAGGTCGTGGGTTCAATTACCACCCTGGTCTGAGTTTTTCTCTGTCCTTGTGTGGGCCCATTTCCATCAGTAGGGCTAACGCTCACATGGTTCATATGGGGTAGATAGATGGCACTCGCACATTACACTCTAATCAGTGAAGTCTGTCTAAACATAAGTGCTACACGGTCTACTTTTGCAAAAACGTAGTCCCTCCTTGAAGGAAGCAAGCGTTTTTGAAATTTTAACCGTAAAACCAGTCACATTTTATGAAGAAATAAAAATAATCATTTTATTTTTGTGTGTGAAAATTCTATACCTGCTCCCTTGCATACCTTGTCAAACGTATTTATGCTTAGAACATTTTTCAAGGAAAACAACTACTGGCATTCATGTTTTCTGGATAAAATTGAACTGGTGAATTTACCCTGAAAAGAAGACCTTGAATCAAAATGAAATCCTTTTGCATT
The DNA here is from genome assembly GCF_036669935.1 of Montipora foliosa. Classification (NCBI taxonomy): domain Eukaryota; kingdom Metazoa; phylum Cnidaria; class Anthozoa; order Scleractinia; family Acroporidae; genus Montipora; species Montipora foliosa. The sequence goes on along the minus strand of NC_090872.1, from coordinate 4,643,653 downwards.
ACCAACCGCAAATGTCACATTTCTATTTTAACCCAAAAAAAGAAAAGAGTTTCTAGTAGACCTTCCAACATTACTATAAAAGTTTATTCCAAAGTTTGTTGACGCTAAGTCAACCTTCCTAGTTACATCTTAGCTTTTCCATAATCATCATTACACTGTATAACCTAATCCCCGCTCACCAGAAAGAGTTGTTGCCATTGTGTTGTGCATGAACCGTTATATTTTAAAGACAGCATTCTCTGACAAAGATAAAGCTACCCGTTTGATTATTTTGAGTGCAAGAACAAACAGCAATTTCCGTTTGATCTATCAAGAGATTAGCGATCCAAAGTAGATTGGGCTGATTGATTAGGGACCTTATGCAAGGACGACGTCAACGCCAGGGAGAAGGTTGTCTAAAAATATTATTTCCCGTTATTGTAATAATTTCGTGATAACTCCAAGTCGTTGGGAATGGAAAATGTTTGTCAACATTGCGGGAATAAAATTGGCATGAATAGTGTGGTTGTTTGGGAAGATATTTCGTCGGGTTATCACGTCATCTACACAACCTTAAAATTAGTCAATTCACCTCCTTGTCAGGACGAGGGCGAGGACGCCAAAGAAATGTACCAAAATGCAAAAGGCATGTCGTACAGAGCCTTTTTTTTTTGTTCATTAAGTCTATTGTAGGCTTTGTAGCCGTTGTCGTCGCCCTATCGTAAGGTCGCTACTATGAAGCTGACGTAAGCACGACGGCTACCAGAGCGTCATAAAACAATGGGCTTAATGCTGGAACAAAAACACAGGCTCTGCACGACCCGAACGTGTGTTTCACATTTTGATACATTTCTTTGCCGTTCTTGTCCTGACGACGACGTGAAATGACCAAATTTGAAGTCGTGTACAGGACGTCCGTAGGAGAGAAAACTTGAAAATTTATTGTCAGTTTAATAACATACAGGGCAATGGCATAGGGCATTACTCGTTAACATTGGTAATTGCCCCGGGCAAAATTACTTAAAATAATTAGCAACAGTGAAGAAATTGTTTTGCGGCTGTTTTTCAAACAATGCTGTCTGGTTCCACGGTGTATGAAAACACCATAAAAAAGCACATAACACTGGAAAAACGTTTTTGTGTAGTGGGCGAATGAGAGAAAGCAGGAAAAATTGCAAAACCCTTGACTCGGGGGACGAGCGAGAACAACAAATGATTTCGGGAATTGTTGACAAGCTAAGAAGTGCCTTGGGTCGGATGTTTCCACAAAATTCGCTCACATTTACTTGTATTATCGGGTCTAAAAATCACTCGCCTTCGCCTCGTGGGTTTAACCTTGATAAAACACCCATGCAATTCAACATACTGGTGCCTATTTAAAAACTAACTATGATTAAAGGAGTCTCTCTTATTCCATGGGCTTCCAACTTGTTTCGCAAGGTCATATAGTTTACAGAAAGAAAACTCGAGCAATCCATCATTCAGTAGAACAACAGTGAATGACACGCATTCAGCTTATATGAAAGGAAATCTCATCGCACAAACCGTTCAGAGAAGTTATCCGCTTCACCTTCTTAATCACGTGACCCACTAACATACAGTTGTTGATGAGATCGTTGAACTCCAGCATTCTTGGCCCCTAATTGAAAAAACTGTGAATGAAATCAAATCACATAGAATTGAAATAGATCGAATCAAACGTCTTTTCGACGAGAGTGGAAAACGGGAGAATGTATTCGGGGATAAACTCAACCCACATATGGCGTTGATTCCGGGTCACATCATAAAATTGGTGAAAGGCGAATGAACTACTCCGTCAACCGCAACAACGAAAGGTGTCTAAGATCCAATGCCTGGCTCCTCAATTATTATGGTTATGACTACAATGGATCCCGGGCAATGGATACTCCAAAATAAGATGAGACACTTTATGACGCATATACAGACAGCCTCGGTGTTAACCCGCTTTGACAGATAAATAACACCCTCTTTAGGCAGAGAATAATTGCCGGGTTAGGCACTGATCTCTCGTGATTAGGTCTGATCGCTGACTCGATGGTTAGCTTTCATAAATTGTCAAGTTCTGGTAACACCATATTTAAACTTAGTAAAACTTTAGTAAGATTTTTTGGTATTTCATATGCAAAAAAACTAGAACTCCTAGGGAGGCTAGGTTGTTAATCTAGGTCCTTAATGGACAATGTGTCCCGTTAGCTGCGGGCTCTACAAAGTCCGGCAAGCGCCCAAAATTCTTATTAAAAATACATGAATGATGAAAGTTGTAATGGGCCGAGAGATATTAACGACCTTACAGTCTGAAGCTCTCCAGTGAATTCTAGTAGCTCTATGGGTTGAGCATCTGTAACGTTTTATGCCTTATTTTAAACGTTAAAGAGAAAGAGGGCGAGACAAATGCTGGTCTTATAATACTTTTTAATTCAGATCGCGTCTACGTCGAGCAGTCCAACAAGATCGATTTTCTGAATTGTCTTCTCATAAAATAACAAGAGTCGATTACACTCCGGTGGGGGGAGGGGGGGGGGGCACTTTAGGAATTTCTGGGTGGGGGTGTGCCGCTGGGACCCTGGAAGCCTTAGCCTATGCCAGAGCTAGTTCAGTTGAATTTTGCTACCCTATACTAGAGTAAACTCCCACCGATTTCCGTCTAAATTCCGATTCTTGACAGTTAATAATATCCAGAGGTGTTTCATGATAGCCATTTATTGACAGTGTTGAGGCTGAGTTACGTAAACTTAAACTTTGCCGATTTGATTTTTTTATATTCTTGACTGAGTGGGAATTTCTGGTTTCCTTAGTCTTGATAAAATCTCCAACCGACTGGTCAGTTTCGTGAAAAATGATACCCTATTCTAGACCGAAAGGCTATGATTTATATACTCTATCCTAGAGTACCACATACCTATATTGTCCATATATGGCAGTACCCCCCCCCCCCCCTTCCCCCCGGATTACACTATTACAAGAATGTCACACACTGCCACAATGCGGCATCGTTACATGCGGCATCGTTACGGCATGTGACCGGTGTTAAAGAGGTCGTAGCTAAATGGTTCGATTCATGCCTAGAACTCTGCTTTTTCAGTTGTCCTTCGCTCGTTGCCCGTCGTCAACGCAACTTGTGTTGTATCATGCGTTATGCGTGTATGTCGGTATTGTTTTTACGTTTATTTTGTAACGGTCACGGTCATTCAGTTGTAACTGACGCACGCACGCAAACAATAAACCAATGTTGCTTATCCATTAATTCATTAGCGGCGAGATTCATTATTTCTGCTTAAGAGTTTGTAACGACTCTAGCAACATATAAAGGTAGTAAGTAACATTAGCTTGAGGGGTGTAATAAATTATTTGTTTCTTGAGTGATCGAACCATATACTGCCCACCATTCTTTCCTTACACATCGAGAAAGTAAGTAAATGATACGTACCTTGAATTGTTCCCGAAGGGAGAAAGCTTTGGTTTTTGAATCCACTTAGATTCAAAATTTAGGGTGTCACAAAGTAAATGACGATTAAGAATACATTCAATCAGTTTTAGCCAAGTAACAAACCCTTAATGTCTACTCGCTTAAAGTCTTAGTTAAAGCTAAAGAAGACCAGAGCCTTGTATAATGCATGCATTCTCATTTCAACCTTGAATCTCGCCGAACGAAACCATGTATATTTTGAGTTGTTCGGAGAAATCATGAACCGTCATCTCACCTCGATCCGTTCTCTTGAGAACTTTTCAGCTTTCCGCTCTAGTTCCACTCTTTTTGCATACTACGCATAAATAATTTGTGTTATGAAAGTTTAAGATTTCTTAATGCATGGATAACCAAATTAAATCATCAAATTTTGCAGAGTCATTATTTTGTTGTCGAGGAACTTGCGTCGATTAGCATTCGTTTTGGTAAGTTGCTTATTGTTACTCGTTTCTTAATAACACGAACAAGTAATTTATGTGTAAAAAACCAGTTCTGATGAATTTTGCGTTACTTTTTGGGGTTTTCCTTTACTCAGTTTGGATCAAGTTAGCCACTAATAATGTCAGAATTCCTGCTGTTTATTTTCTAAAGTGATCATGACCACCGTCACTCATGATCAGTTGCGAATGACGCACCCAAATGATCCACCAGTATTATTTATCCCTTAATTTTTTGTTCAGCCGGATCCATTATTCCTGCTCAAAACGTTTTAAAGAGGAACGTTGCAAGGTATTTGGTAATATTAGCTTGCTAGGTGTAATCAGATATTTGTCTGTCGTTGCAAGGTAATACGCAACAGTTAGCTTGAGGGTTCACTGTGATATTTTATTTCTTTCTTGTGTGATCGAACTATATACTGCCCTCCATTCTTTCCTTACACATCGAGAAAGTAAATAAATGATGTATCTTGAATTGTTCCTGAACAGAGAGGGTTTTCCAGGTTTTCGTTTTTGAATCCACAACAACAAATCCTTAATGCCTACTCACTTTGAAGTCTTACTTAAAGCTAAGCAAGACCAGAGCCTCGTAGAATGTATGCATTCTCGTTACAACTTTGAACCTTGCCTAACGAAACCATTACTTGAGTTGTTTGGAGGAATGGAACAGTCATCTCACCTCGATCAGTGTTCAACTTGGACTGCCTCACTGATCAGTTGCGCAGTTTGCTCGAGTATGAAATGACTTCTCCTTGCTGCTCCATTTGTTAGTCCTCTTGAGAACTTTTCAGCTTTCCGCTCCAGTTCTACATTTTTATTGCATACTAGGCATAAGGGAATTTTGTTATGAAAGTTAAAAGTTTACGTACAAGATTCGATAATGCATGGATAACCACGAGAAATCATCAAATTTTGCAGGATCATTGATTGTCGCCGAGGACCTCGCATTGATTAGCATCCGTTTTGGTAAGCTGCTCATTGTTACTCATTTCTTAAGAACACGGATAAGTAATTTATGTGTGATAAACCATTGCTGATGATTTTTGCGTTACTTTTTGTTGTTTTTTTCTTTACTTACTTTGGATCAAGTTAGCGACTATGTCAGAATTCCCTACATGTTCATTTTCTGAACTGACCACCGTCACTCATGGTCAGTTGCAAATAACGCATCCAAATCATCCACCAGTATTATTTATCCCTTAAATTTTCTTTTCAGCCAGATTCGTTATTCCTGCTCAAAGGGTGTTAAAGAGGAACACTGCAAGGTATTTAGTAATATTAGCTTGCTGGCTGTAATAAGTTACATGTCTGTGGTTTTGAACTAATAAGGAACATTAGCTTGAGGGGTATAATAATTTTTTTTCTTTCTTGTGTAATCGAACTATATACTGCCCTCCATTCTTTCCTTACACGTTGAGAAAGTAAGTAAATGGTTTATCTTAAATTGTTCCTGAAGGGAGAAGGTTTTGTTTTTGAACCCGTTTAGATTCAAATTAAGGGTGTCACAAAGCAAATGACGATTAAAAATGCATTCAATCAGTTTTAGCCATAACAAACCCTTAATGTCTTCTCACTTTGAAGTCTTACTTAAAGCTAAGCAAGACCAGAGCCTCGTAGAATGTATGCGTTCTCGTTACAACTTTGAACCTTGCCTAACGAAACCATTACTTGAGTTGTTTGGAGGAATGAAACAGTCATCTCACCTCGATCAGTGTTCAACTTGGACTGCTTCACTGATCAGTTGCGCAGTTTGCTCGAGTATGAAATGACTTCTCCTTGCTGCTCCATTTGTTAGTTCTCTTTAGAACTTTTCAGCCTTCACGCTCACGTTCTACATTTTTATTGCATACTAGGCATAAGGGAATTTTGCTATGAAAGTTAAAAGTTTACGTACGAGATTCGATAATGCATTGATAACCATATTAAATCACCAAATTATGCAGGATCATTTCTTTGTCGTCGAGGACCTCGCATTGAGTAGCATCCGTTTTGGTAAGCTGCTCATTGTTACTCATTTCTTAAGAACACGGATGAGTAATTTATGTGTGATAAGCCAGTGCTGATGATTTTTGCTTTTTTTTTTTGTTGCTTTTTGGATCAAGTTAGCGACTATGTCAGAATTCCCTACATGCTTATTTTCTGAAGTGACCACCGTCACTCATGGTCAGTTGCAAATGACGCATCCAAATCATCCACCAGTATTATTTATCCCTTACCTTTTTTTTTCAGCCAGATTCATTATTCCTGCTCAAAGGGTTTTAAAGAGGAAGATTGCAAGGTATTTAGTAATATTAGCTTGCTAGGTGTAATAAATAATAAGGAACATTAGCTTGAGGGGTGTAATAAAATTATTTCTTTCTTGAACTGTTCCTGAAGGGAGAAGGTTTTAGTTTTTGAACCCGCTTAGATTCAAAATTGAGAGTGTCACAAAGCAAATGACGACTTAAAATGCATTCAATCAGTTGTAGCCATAACAAACCCTTAATGTCTACTCGGTTTAAAGCTCGGTCGGGGCTACTCCCATATATCGGCGATATAGAAGGTAAATATTTCAAGGAAGAGCCGGTACAACGTAGATTTGATTTTAGTGATGTACTATATTTTGGCTGGCGAAACCCGCCTTCTTCAGCTACAATGAGAATCTGCATTGGATTTCTTCTATGTACATATATATAGTAAGTGGATGTTGACGTAATACTGGAAAAATGTGATCAAATATGATAGTTACGACAAATTTGAATTCAAATCCTAAGAGTAACCGAAAAATAACGGAAGTAACTGTAAATAGTAAACTGAAATCTTATACGTTTCTTGGAGGATATTAAGACCGTTGGGACCAATTGTCCTGCCTTTTGAAATTAAAAAAAGCTTCTGTGGCCTTACCAGGAGTACCCAACCAACAATTGTTCGGAATGTATGCGTTATCGACTTAGACGATCTGTGGGCGTCCGTTAACATATTTTCGGTTAATATTTTACTACTCTGGGAAAAAATTATCCGCCCTTCAGAGCCACCTAGCAATAGATTATTTTCCGAAGTTGCCAGCCAGCATCTATTAGTTTGAGGCCTTTTCTCAGCCAGGAAGAGATATTTCACTGTGCGGGGCACCAACCAACGGCACCTATCATGTTGAGACCCTTCCCAGCCAGCGTAAGTTGTTGGAAATTTTGGTTTTGTCAGTAAATAATAATCTTATGACTTCCCCCCCCCCCCCTCCCTCCCATTACAACGATTGTTTTCCTTTCGTTATTGACCGTAACTGCATGAAACAGCTCCGGACAAAAACTACGGGAGCAAATTTTCATGTCAGTTATTAATTAATGATTAATTAATATGCGGTGTAATTTTTCAATGTCCCTTGTCTCTAGATGAAAGATAGTTGAACTCACCCCCTTGTGAAATGTTTCATCACAACGCGTTTCCAACCGAAATACGCAGTATACAATGTATATAGGGGCCGTCCCGGAATAAGCACCTCTTTGCAAAAAGACAAAAGCAGCAGAAAAGTTTAACAAGACTGGAGCTTATGCATCTATATACGGTAGGCAAAGAGTAGCCAAGCAGTCTTTTCCGTGGACGGCTTTATAAGAAAATCCAAGGGACAATCATGCCATCAGTCTTTTCGATGGACGAAGTCCGAAAGTAATTGAAATTCCAGTAAGGCACAGGCATTCCTGATGGACGACGCAATTAAATAATTTAAAGGCCAATATTGCACAGCTAGTCATTTTCATCGAAGACGCTGTAAACCAATTGAAATGCAAACATAGCACAGGCATTTTGATGGACGTCACACGCGCTCGCAAATACCAACATGACAGTCTTATTTCGATGAACGACGCAGTAATCCAATAAAAATGGCAACATTCCACAGTCATTTTAATGGACGACACAGTAGAAGGATAAAACGACACTCACGGAGAAAAACCTGTAGATCATATAAAAACGTTACAAAGATCGAGGAGTTCCAGCATGAACTCCGCCTCTTAAGTGTGGTTCTAAAAAAGGATAAAATTGCCTACCATAACCTGCTTCTTCTCTGTTTAAAATTTATAACATGTGCAATGAAATAAAACGTGAGGGATACCGTACTCATATACATTAAATTTGTGATGGTATGCAGCGAGATTTTTCGT
>NC_090872.1:4618114-4628114 GCF_036669935.1 Montipora foliosa | reverse complement strand
AGCGGGCGGTATCCTGAGAATCCTGCAATGTGATTGGTTCCGGGAGAAGGCAGTATTTTCCTTAGCCTGTGTACAGACCGCCCCTCCCCTCAAAAAAAAAATCGGAGAGGAACGGTCTGTGATTTATCGTTGATAATCGTGTTCACGAATAATTACTCATGCGCAGTAAGCGCATGAGGTATAAAATGCCCTCCGTTTCTTGTTTTCCGTGTGACATTAGTGCATGCAAATTTATGCTTGCATACGTTTACATGACTGTAACTTTACGTGGGGCGGGGGGTAGGGGGATTATTCAAAACAATTAATAGCTGCTGAAAAATGTATTGTTCAGTCAGAAAAATTAATAGAAGAAGTATTAGAGTCTTAAAATGTATGTATGCTTGGAATATCAGTCCATTTTGCGTGACAAACTTATAAACAGTGCGTGTTTGAAGAAATCAACCATCCCTCTCATGTTTCAAGCCCTTAAAGTAGACTTGCCACAATTCCACCTCACGAGAATCCCAGGAGAAAATGTTTTGGCGAGCGAAGCGTGATTTTTCGGACGCGAATCTACACGAGACGAAAGACTTTTGAAAGTCTAGCCCTTAAAGATGTGTCATTTTCTCTTGGATGTGCATGGTCGCGCCCGAATCATCGCATCTTGATTGTTCAAACTTTGTGATTGTAGTCGTGGTCGTACGGATCGAGCTGTTAAAATAAATCTTTTTCGATTGTGGAGCCAAAGGTAAGTTGTTGACATTAAAGACAAAATTATATATATTTTTTCTAATTTGTTTTACAAATAAACACTTTGCACGAGAGCGGGGATCGACATAAAGGTAAACTGATCTCCATCAACATGCCGGTCATCTCAGCTCCTAGTGATCTTTGAGAACCTTAGAGCAGCTTTGAGCGAAACTGAGAATACCTGAAAAAAACTGATCCGACTTTTAGCAATCTGAACTGTTCTTAGAACTACTGTTACTGTCAGTATGGGCATGCGACGAAGTCAAAATGGGGAATTCTCTCAAAGATACAGACTAGTCGTTGATATGCATTCTGTTTATTTGGTGGCAATGGAATTTAGAGGATGCTTCAAGGGGAAATTCTGGTTTTCTGTCTTACTTTTGTTTTATTTAGAGGCCATTTATTTGCCAGTATTGAAAAGTTTGGTTCACATTTATGAAATGTAACAAATTATCATCTGTGGCTTTACAAAGATCTATTTGTATCGCTTTTACATTCCTGAGTTAATTCGACTCGCAAATGACGTACAAACAACCCAGGTCCAGGAATTGTTGATCCAACTAAAACTATTGCCGCACCATACAGTCAAGGTAATGGTGAAGTATTTGGTACAGCAAATGCAGGCACACAACGTGTGGCAGTGTCTATGTCCGCACTTGTTTAAAATTTCAGGAATCCAATAACCTCTTCAGCTGGCTTGGTTCAAATTATAAACATTGGGAATAATATGTATTCAGCTTTGTCACAATCATGCAAACAGGGACTCCTATTTTTGACAGATTTGCCTGTTATGGTTATAACTTAAGCTACATTAATTATCAGTTGACATACAGTGATAGTTATAGTGGTTTGCTAAATAGTGCACATCCTATAATTTCAGACTTTCCTTATATTATATCAATGTTAGCTGCCTTTGATTCTTTGCTCATGGATAATTGTCATGCATATATTTTAACACTTGAACCTTACACAGTAGCAATATACTGTCTGCCTAATGGGAGGTGTAAAATTTTTTACTCTCATGATGGCAGAGATTTATTAGGTATGGGACCCATTTGCAACAAGTACTTCAATTGAAATAGATTCATTTATGAATTTGGTACATGTACAACATTTTCAGAATATATGTGCACAAACATCTGGTACATAAGTTTTTTTGTCAGTGACAACAAGTTTTTTAATTCTTTTTATCATGCCTGACTACAACTACGGTATTTTTAAACATCTGTTACTTATGAGAATAAAATGTGTTAACATTATTAACATGTAAAGCAACAGTGGAAGCATTGTTCATTCATTATATGTTCGAAACCAAAATTTTAGACCCTAGGAGCACTTAAATGATGTTTATCTTTGTTCTTGCAAAGAATGTTCTGCTGTGTCATTTTATTCTATTTGTTTTTCCACCTCAGAAGTCTTGTAACTATTGCACCTCTCAAACAGTTGATAGTATCATTGAGAATGGAAGAGCAATTTATCAGAAATGTTACTCCAGCAAAATATGTTTTTATTTCTGATTTTCTAAAGAAATTAGATGTAGGCCGCTGGCAATGTAAAAGTTATTCATAGAGCAAGATGTCAGGGAAATTTATCTTGTAATGTGGTTCCCAGTAAACAACAGCTTAAAACTGCCATTTTGGATAATAAGGAAAGCAGCACAGGCTTTTTGATGTGAATTTCTAGCTACTGCATTAGTTGTGTTTTCCAGTGGTATGCAAAGCAAAAGATGAGTTACCACGTTTTTGTATACAATGGTTCTGAACCATGTAACAAAAGTATTTTCAAATGTAGATTAGGTTGTTGATCTCTTTTGTTCTATTATTCAAAGTAAATTTAATTGTTTTGAAACAAACTGAGGTTTGCATTTCTTAGATGTTTATGTGAATTATCAAATATAGAAAGAAAACAAATGATAAGAAAGCATAAATCTACTTCAGAAATTGCAGCAAACTGAAAGAAAGAGGAGAGAAATTTTCAGCCCAATAGACCCAGAGAAAAAATAAGAACAACCTTCAAATTGTTTTGAAAAGTACAGGTCTATGGACCCATCGAAAAAAAATGGAATTTCTGATGTTCAGTCGGAAATTGCTATTCTCACGGCACGAAGTAGAGGCTCGGGTATTGTTTAGGGATTCTGGGGACTATTTAAAGGTTTTGGTGGGAAATATTAATCATTCTACGTCAGCCAGTCTTAGGTTCACTTGCTTTAATTTTATATCATATATTTTATGGTTTACTCTGTTTACCTCTTCCCCGAGGTCCGGTGCCACAGCATTAGATGGGGAATATGTTTCCACAGATTTTTTGGCCACATCTAAAGGGTGGTTTTTAGTGGTTTTTCGTATCTGGCGAGGCACACCTTTTTCGCTTTTCATGCCCATTATGTCTACGTCTATCTTTGTAAAGACTGTATAACGATATGTATATGCATTGTGCTCTAGATGACTGACTGGCTCATCCTTAATAAACTATTCACATTGAATGTCTCGGGTTTAGTGTAGGCAGAATCAGACTCTTTCAAATAAAGATGAAAAGTATAGGTCAATGAACTCACACGATAAAGAGCAACTTCTCTCGAATAGATTCTTGTAACACCTATATACCTTTTTTTGTGGTGTACAATAAAGTTATCATTATTATTATTATTATTATTATTATTATTATTATTATTATTATTATTATTATTAAACTGTCAACAAAAGTACAAATAACCTGGCAGCGCATGAGTATAGGCTACTTAGAGCCCCTTGTTTTGCATAAATTATTGAAAGTGATTCACGCTGACCAAAACTTCCGAGGCTCACATGTCTGTAGAGGTAGATTTGCGATATGGCGGTCGATGCGAGAGAGTTCTGTCGTGCTTTACAGAGAGTTTGTGACATTTTTAAAATTCCTTCGCTTTACAGCAAGCAAGAAAAATATTTAGAAGCACTTTTTAAAGACGCAAGTCTTCCAACCGGGTACGGGAAGTCTTTTATCTTCTATGCAGCCCCGATCGTCGCCGATGAGCTGTTCTCGCGACCACATGGAAGCAGCAAAATAATTATTATTTCACCTCTAAGATTTGCGGTCTTTAGGATTATTAGCAATTGCTCTTTACGATGAGCTATCAGAAGAACGACTGAAGGAAGTAGAAAAAGGAGCGTTCGCTTACTTGTTTGCATCACCGGAGGAAATGTTGAGCGTGGAACGCTGGCGCAAGCTTCTTTCAACTGAACACTATCGGAAGTTTCTGGTGGCGATAACTGTCGATGAAGCCCATTGTATAAGCCAGTGGGGTCTTCCTGGATCTTCCTCAAAGCGCACAGCTGCCCCTTTCCGAATTTGGTATGGAAACTTGGGGGAACTCAAGTCACTAACTGCAAGTAATGTTCCCTCTATCATTCTGACGGCCACCGCTTCACTGTCAACTAAAAGAGACATTTTCAGGGCCTTGGATTTAAACCAGTCCTCGTCCTTCATCATGGAACACAGTCCAGAAAGGCCCAATGTGCAATTCAGTGTGCGTTATTTGGATAAAAACTTGCCTGTTTCTTCAATATTTAGTACTTTAATAGATGAGCTTAGAAGCAAAAACGTGTCCTGTGAAAGAACAATGATTTTCTGCCAAACACGCAAGCAGTGCGCTTTGGTGTACTCAGCATTTAAAGAAAGCCTCGGAGATGATTTATATGTTAATAAACACGTTGACAGTAAGACGAGAATGTTGGAAATGTTTCATGCTGGAACACCCGAGGCTGTGAAAAAGCACATTCTTTGTGGCCACATTCGAATACTAGCCTGTACTGTTGCATTTGGAATGGGGGTTGACTGCAAAGAAGTTCACCGTGTCATACATTTTGGCCCTGCTAAAAACCTTGAATGTTATGTCCAAGAATGTGGAAGGGGTGGTAGAGATGGACAGCCAAGTTCATGCCTTTTACTGCACAATGGGCTACTTGGTGCACATTGCATGCATGACATCAAGGATTTTGTTGCCAATAATACTGACTGTAGGCGTACTTACCTATACAGTCATTTTCCAGGGAAATTTACTTCCTCTGTGTCAGGTCACAAGTGCTGTGACATATGTGCTAAAGCATGTGGATGTCAACAAGAAATTTGCAAGGAACCTGCCATACTAGTTCTGGATTCTACCGAAGATGAAAACCTTTCTTTTGAATCTGTTCGTTCAGTTGAAGAAGATGACAAGGTACACCTCAAGACTGAACTGTTCAACTACATGAAAAACCTGCTTCTTCAAAATTCTTCAGGGGCTGTGGCGTCTGTAAACATGATGCATGAATTCACCCCACTGCAAATCAAGCAAGTTCTGGATAATTGTGACAAAATTGAGACACTACAGCATGTAGAAACTTTTGTTGAAGTTTGGAGAAGAGAACACAGCCGAGCAATTTTAAGTGTGATTCACCAGGTCTTTGGTGATGTCCACAGCGGCGAATTGGAGGCACCAGAGAGTGAAGACGAGGACATGGAGGAATTTGCTCAAGAATGGGCAAACATCAGAGATGATTCTGAACTGTGTCAGCTGTTAAGTGAAAGTGACTTGCTTAATGTAGATGTTCATATGGAAGACATTGATCAGTCAGGTAATGAGGAAGTAAACATGAGCAGTGTGATTGGCAATCTTTTTAAACAATAATTGTAAACATCATTAGCGACCAAGGGGCACCTAATTGCAAATTTTTTTCAAAAAAAAACTTTTTAAAAGGAAGGGGGTCATGTCTGCTTCAAATGTTAGTGACTGCCCTGAGTAAGTACACAAGTACAATAGGCCACTTGCACTAAGAGGTCATGTGACATCGTCTTTATGAAAATGAAAGTTACATGATTTTGCCTTCGAAACACTTTAGTGGGTCATCTCTTAAACAAAATAATATTGATTTGTTTTTTCAAACCCGCACCATTTGCTTAAAATGAGAAAGTCCGTAGCTGGTCACGTGACCAAAACTTGAATTTTTAAAATTATGAATTACCGCTTTCTGACACAAATTTTGCACTTGAACTTCAAGGAAAATGTTGAAAAGATGATGTGGTAACGTTTATGGCACATCTGAACTCAACTATCAAACATTTAACAAGATATAAGCAAAACGTAGTTTTGGCCGCCATGTTGGAGGGCAAGAGTATGCCCTCCAACATGGCGCCAAGACAAATCATGCTACTTTGTTGAAAAATACCTTAAGTGCGTTTCCTCTCAAATTTCGCGTGTAAGATACTTTTTATGTGTTCTGTCAATTTTTGGCAACAGCAAGATTACAACTCACTGTTTAAGGGAAGCATTGGTCACGTGACCTCTTAGTGCAAGTGGCCTATCCAATTCTTCATGATGACTTTGTAATGATAATATATCATTCTACATGTAGTGTTGCCTCTGAGTCTCTGAGGATGAATGGCAAATTGGCTCATTAACTAAGGCTATCTTTGGAATGGTTAAATCCTTGCTTACATCTGTCAATGAAATTTTCACCTTCACCTGATTGGTTTTAGAAGCTTTTCCTGTACAATTACATTTGTAAATGTAATAAATTATCATCTCTCATTTACATTGTAAGTGACGGGGGCACGAAAAGTTAAGAAAAATAAACAGGAAACAGTCACATGGAACTTGGGAATTGAACTGAAGTTTCGATGAGGGATTTCATTTATGTGTAATTTACTACAACTGCTGGTGTGAAATTTTTCAAAACTATTACTGTCTGACAGGTTTCAGTACTTTTTTGACCAAATGTGTCCAAATTTCATCTGTAATTTCACTCTTGAAGGTCACGTATGAATTTAAATACTGGATTGACCTTTCTGTCCTAAAATGTCATTCTAACGTGCTCTTCTCTCTCTGACAATGTTTTTCTCATGAACATGTCTTGAAGATCAAAGTCTGACAGGAGGGTGGAATTAATACCATGAAAGTGTTCATAGGTACGCCCTGGTGTCCAACAGAAGGCCCTCTGAGTGATGAGCTCTGTGACAATCTTGCATACGTCAGACACCACAGAGAGTTCATAGTGGTGTCCCGAACGGCGGATGACACAACACTCTTGATCAAAGTTGTCAAGTAATGCTTTGGTGAAATCAATTGCATGACAGTAGCGATCTATAGCCCTGTGATTTGTTGCATTAGGACCCAACTTTCTAATGACTTCTTTCAGTAGTCGACTGAAAATTTCAAGGAGTAAATCAAGGGGAATGTTATGTCCTAAACCTGACTTAAGCAACACAGTTCTGTTCCAAACAAGTTCATGAGCATGTTTTGGTGAAAGCAGTGCATAAACTTGAAAAATCATCCCCAGGGCTTCAAGGGCATACTTTGTACTTCGTGGGTCATTTCTAAGGTAAGGCAGCTGAAACTTCCAGCATCTGAAAGTATGTTTACCATCACCCTCTTTGATGGCATCAAAAAAGTTCAAAATTAGCATGCCATACTCTAGGAAAGAACACTGATAACTGAACATGTCATCCTTCTCAGGGACTTTCTCTGAAGGCGCTGAGTCACTTGGGAAGAGTAACCCTTGTGAATCTTGTGGTGGCACCTGTTGGTTAAGGGTGGCTTCATGATCACGCATTCGTTTTCCCCTTGATGGAAAGGTTTTGCCACAACCGGGGAAAAAACAAATATATCTGCCATTGTCTGTTTGTTGCCTGACCTCTTCTTGCTCAGCAGCTTCTGCTGCTAATAGGTTATTGAAAATGTTTTCAACATTTTCCGTTCGAATGACGTAGCCATGTACAATGTGTGTGGCAATTTTACGCACATAGTCCTTTTTCTCCATGTTACTCGCTTCAGGAAGGTTTGCTTGGGAAAATTCACCCTTAGGGCTATCTGAAATATCACTCATCCCAAGCTCATTTAATGCAGCAGCTATAAGCCTTGCTTTAACTTCGAGGTCGAAAAATTTTCTACAGGGATTAACTGCCGCATCAACATCACTGCTTATATTCCTTCTGTTTATTAAATTTCTGTCGCTGTAGAGAGTGCACTTGTCTCCTGCTGATTTGGTGTTGTAGAAATTATGGAAAGCAACCTAAAAACAGATACATACAAACATTAAACTAATTTTTTTACATGATTAGAAGACTATGCCAGTGAATGAATGTGCAATATATTTATTATAATTGTTATTATCATTAGTTTTGTTACTTCAATAAAGATATTTACAATATATTTAGTTTCTATCACCCATTAACTGATGCATTTCCTTTCACAGTGACAGATGTCAAACCTTATTGACTGACCTTTTTTTATCTCAAATAAAAAATTATCATTTAACTGTGTGAAATCAGACCATAGTACTTGTAAAGTTTAAGTGTGCAACTAATTTCCTGATATTTATCTCACAAGATATCTGGCATTGGTGTTGCTCACTGAATATACTTTACTGAGTATGAACCCATTGGCAAAGCTACACGTAATGTATATGACTCATAAAATCTGGCTTGAAGGAAACATTAGATATTTTCATACCTTCTAGACGTTCCTCTGGAGTAACGCCATTTGCAAGCTCAAAGAATGCATTCACACCACGTTCCACTGACAGCTGATCAGCCACTAAACCTTGAGAGGAATAAACTCTGTTATCTCCATCACCATAGTAGGATACATATTGATGCAGTGCTGTCAGTACTTGCTGAATACCATCTGAGTCATTTTCGTTGTGATACAACATTCCAAGAAAAGACTGCAAAGAGAAAACACATATAATCCTGGTTATTTTATGGGTTAAGTGGTTTTTGGAAGGGTTAGGGGCAAAAAACTGGGGGGGGGGGGGATATTTATACTTAATTATATCGTACTACTACAAAATTTCAAACTCTAACTTTTACTGTAACAGGAACATGAAAACAACAAGACTTCAAAGCTACGTTTTCTGATTGTTCTGTGACTTTGGCTTTTGGTGGGCCTGAATTAATTTTAGTAAGCCTGTAAGTCATTTTTAAATAACTATGTAATACCATTTCTGATTTCTCAACCATTTCCTTACTGTACTGGTGTGGTATGTGCTTACAGACCACAGGCTTGAGAAATGCCAAACAGGGTATTTCCACAATTGCTCTTTCAGTAAGAGTTATGTAGTTTTCCCTTTGCAGGTGGTGCTCACGGCGAGTTGGTAACCACACACCATTCTCCATCTGCATAACAGCATCTGCAGCAGGCTTCGCACTCGACAAGTGGTTTCTTGAGACACGATTTTCCACTGACAAGTGTGTAACCCAGTGGACATCTATATTTTGATGCTGTTCAGTCATACTGTGAACTTGCTGCCTGAAGTCGAAGTTATCGAACACCAACTTTCTTCCTTTGTCAGCAGTAATTACCGTAGACTGTTGAGAGTGGCCTTCAGTCATTAGAGGAGGGAAACTGGTGTCAGATGGTGCCTCAGTCGGTGCTTGGTGATGTTTCTGAAGTCGTGCTGTCTCATCTTTTACCTTCTTCTTAACAGACGCAGCATATTCTTTCCCAAATTCATCCAACTTTCTGTAAAAATACGAGTGTCCTGTGGTTACTCTGAGGGAACCCAGTCCGCAAAGAGAAGCCTGATATAAATAATTAGTCTATGATTAGACATTTTACCATAAAAGGACAGTTGTAATGTTATTATTCAATACACTAACATTTGCTACCTTCATGTTCTCATGAACTTTGGAATTATAATTATCTGTACAACAGAGTAGAACATGTCAAAAAACATGGATAAATCTTATCCTTATGATGTACATGTATATATTTTGAGGAAAAATGGTATATATTCAAAAATTATTTACACAGGAAACATCTCATTCACATTATACTTACTTTCATAAAAATTCATAAAATTATGTTTACTTTAAGTTATTGACAGGCAACAACAACATTTGAAGTTGACAGTCTTAATTAAATTTGAAGTTATTGATAAAATATGCCTACAAACTTAAACGAAAGAGTTGTAATTTTGCTAGAAATATTAAACAGGGAACAAAGTCTGAGTGTGAGATAAACAAACGGCAGTAGTAATGATTATAAATCGGGTTTAAATCCAGGATGATAACTTCAACAATAAATGTTGGAGCTAATGACACACGCACAAATAGCATGTTCCAATACTAAGGACGCAACATTTAACATCCGGAGGATTATTATTTAGGTCAGAAGGTAGGGAATTTAAGTGACTTTCCCCTTACGATCAATTAGTGATTAAGTGAAAAATATTCAATTGAATACTAGGAAGAGAGCTTTGCAGTTTGGTTATCAGATCATAATAAATTCTTCGTAGCACTAACAAAAGAATTATATTAT
>NC_090872.1:4608114-4610614 GCF_036669935.1 Montipora foliosa | reverse complement strand
TTTTTATCCTTTCTGAATGTTTATTTTGTGGATTTAAACGTCTGATATGGCACCATCTGAAGCATTGATTATCCTCGTTTTTCATGTTTATCAATCCCTTTGCGGTCTTTCGTAGCTCGTAAGGAAGTTTAAATATATGATGATCCTTTCATTGGTTGATATTTAACAATATTAAAGTAATGATTGTCAACTGATTCAATTAACCATCCAAATGATTCTGAAATCCAAACCGATATTTTATTGAATATGCGCTGTTTTGATAATTCTAATGCTAGTTCAATTTGTGTTTTATTATTGTTTGAGCTTGACTGTTAGAATATGCTGATTTGATTGTTTTTTCTTCACGACCTGTTTGTTTAATCAAAGTCACCTTTAATGTTTCAACAAATTTTACTCCTATCATTGAAACTAGAACGTTTTCAATATGGTTTTCAATTACTTTTCTTGTTGTTTTTAATTCTTATTTCATATGATTTAGTAAAGCCTTTTAGAGCAGATGCTGTTTCATTTATAGTCCTTTTAGCAGCTTTTGGAATATGCTTTTTAGTCCTTGGTGCTGCAACTGGTGTTTTTATTATATTTTCTTCATAATTTTGAACCATTTCTTTAACATTTTGTCACGGTTTTTGAATTGGTTTTTGCTGTTGCTTAATAGCAAATCGATCAATTGATCTTTGTAAATCACATTCGTTCATATTATATATATTATAGGTTTATTTTTTTTCATATTTTGCGTTTGATTTGTGTCCGGATTGATTACCTGGCTAGCAGTTAAAATTTTGTTTTGATTAATTTTTGTTTTGATCATTTTTATTTTGCATTGAAATAGTCATTTTAAAACACAGCTGTATAGCATATCATGGTATTTATCAAAAACGGTTATTTCTGATATATAATATGAAAAACTATATGTTAAAGCTGCTAAAACAGCAAAATGATGCTTGTCTGAAGCTAAATGACAAATTTTACTTTACTAAATATAGTGTAGGAGCCGATATTAGTAACAGAACTTCCTTTATTCGTAGTAATACATACAATATGGCGGATCTACAAGAACGTTTCTCCTATGTATGACCGTGCGAGTAGCCGCTGACCAACATCTCCCCCCTTTGCAAAATAACAAAAGAAAGAAACGAGAAGGCAAAACAAACTATAACTTAAAACCCGGAGCCTGGGACCATTACAGATGGTATCCTATATTCAAGTGTCAATAATAGAATGATAGTAGAGCTACATAGTAACTGTTTGTATATTCAGAGACTCTTAGTCAGTGCTGATGAATTTTAAAAAAACTTATGACTAGTTTGTGACGAAGTCTTTCGGGGCATTTAATTATCCGTCCAGACCGGGTCTGCTTGACTGGTGATCCTGTCAGTTCCTGGGGCTGTGGTGGTGTCATTTCTGGTGCGTTCTCTTGAGGGGGTGCGTCAGGACTTGGGGGCCAACTGGTGCAGAGTTTTTGATTGGGGAATTGTAAATATTAGACTTATTGAGAGCATTATTAACCACACAAAGATGGAACAAATCCCGGGCCTGTTGTTGTTTGTAGATTTTCAAAAAGCCTTCGATAATATAGAGTGGTCTTTTATAGAGAAAACACTAAGACACTTTAACTTTGGAACATCCTTGGTAAGCTGGGTTAAACTTTTTTATACGAACATAAGTAGCTGTGTCCTCAACAATGGATGGGCATCCGACTTCTTTTCTTTACATCGTGGAGTAAGACAGGGGTGCCCACTGTCCCCCTATTTATTTATTTTAGACGCTGAAATCTTGGTAACGCAGTGAGAAGGGATATAGAATTTCGCGGTATCAAAGTGGGTAACTCAGAGTGTAAACTGTCTCAATATGCAGATGACACAACAATGATTTTAGATGGCTCAGAACGCTCTTTTTCGAGAATTTTATACGTACTAGACATATTTGCAAATGTATCAGGTTTGAAAGCAAACTATGAGAAAACTGAAGCCCTCTGGATAGGTTCACACAGGGATACAAATGCTGTTATTCCTTCGAGTAAACCTATCTTTTGGGCAGAGGGAAAGGTCTTAGGCGTTTGGTTCTCGACATCGAGGCCAGCCAATATTGACAACAATTTTACTGAGAAAATCGAAAAGATTAAAAAGATCCTCGGGAGCTGGTCGGCCAGAAGACTCACACTTATGGGTAAAATTGCCATTCTAAAAGCTCTAGCAGTATCTCAGATTGTTTACGTTTTGTCCTCCCTTCCGACACCGAAAGGGGTCATAAAGGAAATTAACGCTCTGTTATACGATTTTCTTTGGGACAACAAAGGGGACAAAATAAAAAGAACAGAAATGATCAACGATCACAGTAAGGGGGAGGGCTAAAGATGATCGATATTGCTAGTTTTAACCAGGCCTTAAAAATGAAATGGGTAAAAAGCTATTTAGATGATCAAGATACAGGGAAATGGAAGTTTTTTTTCAATCATCAACTAGCACAATTTGGGGGGAAATTAGTTTTCTGGGGGAACTTA
>NC_090872.1:4593114-4595614 GCF_036669935.1 Montipora foliosa | reverse complement strand
GAGTAGCCGCTGACCAACAATATGATCGATCACAAACAAAACAATAGCATGTATTATTTTTCATGTAATTTTTTAGATTTTCACGTTTTTTTATTGATTTGATTTGTATCTTGATTCATTCATATTATGTTTTTTTTTCTTATGTCTTTCGTTTGTTCTTTTTTAAACATTAACATATGAAAAGCATTAATTATTGATAAAATTCAACAATCTTGAAAGCTTCATTATATATTATGGTAGTCGTATAAACATAACAACTTTCTTTAATTTTCCAGATATGTTTCGACGGTACATCCGTCATCTTCAGTGTTACATATTTTGAAATCGCCGTTGAATTTAAAGCGTGAGCGATCTTACAAACTTCGTTACATTGCGTTGTCAATATTGCGTACTAAAACAAAACAGAACAAAACAAACATTTTTAAATGAGTGACGCCTAGTTCTTTACAAGGAGAGAGTCAGATTAATGTGTTTCACCTGCTGGTTTAGGTCGGGCTTCTCCCAATTTATAAACATGGATTCCTTAAGCTTCGATTGGTACTCAGTGGTCGCAGAGTCCAGGATCTTGAAGCAATCCGGTGTGCAGGATGCCCTACAAAATTTACAATAGAGGGGGAAACTTACCATGTTCTACCTTTCCTAGATGTTCGAATCAATAACACTGACCCGCACCAAAATGTAACCACCGTTTACCGGAAAAAAAACTTTCACAGGTTTGCTCACCAGTTATCTGAGTTTTTGCCCGTTTACCTACAAATTTGGGTTAATCAAAACCTTGACTGATAGAACTTTTAAGATAAACAACACTTGGATGGGGTTCCATACTGACCTTCAAAAATAGTCTGTCATTCTGCGAAGGAATCTCTTCCCTCAGAACCTTATCAACAAATATATTTCTACATATATTCAGACAGCAGTCAAGGGAGGGAAAACACAATCCCATTCAGGAATCGAGCCCCAGGAAACACCTAAGTTCTTCTTTAAAATCCCTTACGTTGGGCACTTCTCAGTCAAGGCACAGAGGAGTATACGCAAACTTGCTAACCGGTTATGTAAACCTATTGATATAAGGTTAGTCTTTACTACTTTCAAAGTCAGGAATCTTTTTAATGTGAAAGATGCTGTCCCTGTAGGGCTTCGCACACGCGTGGTCTATAAATTTTCATGTGCAAGTTGTAATGCTTGTCATATTGGTGAAACCAGCCGACACTTCTCCACACGAGTGCGCGAGCACTTACTTTCAAACAGATCTTCGAACGTTTTTAAACATCTGCAGAGTTCAGAGTTTTTTAGGGCATCCTGCACACCGGATTGCTTCGAGATCCTGGACTCTGCAGCCACTAAGTACCAAGTGAAGCTTAAGGAATCCATGTTTATAAATTGGGAGAAGCCCGAACTCAACCAGCAGGTGAAACACATTAACCTGACTCTCTCCCTGTAAAGAACTAAGCGTCACTCATTTAAAAAAATTTGTTTTGTTCTGTTTTGTTTTAGTACGCAATATTGACAACGCAATGTAACGAAGTTTGTAAGATCGCGCGCGCTTTAAATTCAACGGCGATTTCAAAATATGTAACACTGAAGATGACGAATGTACCGTCGAAACATATCTGGAAAATTAAAGAAAGTTGTTATGTTTATACGACTATCTATATTGTTGCTGATATCTAGACCTTTTGGATATTATGGTACATGTAGATAATTAAAACGATGTTTTGATCAATACCAAATCATTAAAAAGATAAGATTTTCATCGATGCAATCACTTGTAAAAAAACATTTGAAATACTGATCAATTTCATGTTTTAAAATGATTGTTACGATAATCTTGTCCATCATACATATTTGGTTGAAAAGTTTCATCTTTCCTTTTTATAAAAAGTACTTCATAATTTTTAATACAATCATATAAATCATTAGATTGTTTCTTTGTTAATCTTTTGTCTTAGAAAAATATATCTTTCAAAATCTTTTCATATTTTTATTATTTATATACGTCAAATTTTGCTTTGTTATAAAAACTCATTTTATATATCATATTAAGATTTTGTTATTTTTATGTGTGCATTTATTTATGATAGATAATTTATAAGCAATAACAAAGTAAAATTTGTAATCTTCATTTACTTTATATAACTCAAACTCTTCTTCATCATCGATTTGAGTATTTTCATTGAATTTTATTAAAAACAACTTTAGTTTCACCAATAGTAATTTTAACAAATTTTTTATGATATTTAAGCTTTATGTTTTCGATGACATCATCAAATATCAAATATTGAAGCCATTATTCTCAATTCCTCGTTTTAATTAGGAGAAATTTCATCAATTTCATCATTGTCATTTTTTATTTTGTCGTTAATCGGTTTAATACACATTCTATATATTTATATCATATTATATTTTTTATATTATTTTAGATGTGTTTAATTTGGATACTCATTATCATAGCCATAGAAATAGTCAAAATCGTTTACATCATGCTTTGGGATATTTGATT
>NC_090872.1:4580614-4588114 GCF_036669935.1 Montipora foliosa | reverse complement strand
AATTACAGCAAGGAATTAGTGGACAGACAATTTGAAAAAGCATTAAGCAATGAGAGGTCCGAACTCCTAACAAAAAGAGTCAAGCCAAAGAAAAAAGGTTTTTCCTCTAGTACTTGACTACAACCCAATTCTTCCAGACATCCAGCAGGTGATTAAAAAACATTCCCACTTACTTAGATTGTCTCCTGAGCTTTTAGAGATTTTTCCATCAAAGTCGATTTTTCCAGCTTATCGCAGAACAAAAAACCTAAAAGAAATCTTAGCTCCATCTAAATTTCGGAACATTGAAGCCAGAAATGAAACCTTGGAAGATGATCGAGGTTGTTGCAAATGTACAAAAGATGTGACCTCTGTAAACATTTTTTGATTCAAGATACTAAGTTTAAGAGTTTTGCTACGGGCCGCATATATAGGATTAATCAGAAATTAAGCTGTACTTCCAAAAATGTCATTTATTTGGCTGCTTGTAACAAATGCAAAAAGCAGTACGTGGGCTCCACTTCAACAGAATTCAAGGTTCGTTTTCGTAACCATAAATCATCAATGCTTAAGAACAGAAGAACATGTGAGCTGGCGGTCCATTATAATTCTCTTGAGCATCAAATTTGTCAAATTAGTTTTATTATTATCGAACAAATTGTAAACCACAAAAATGCCACCCATCTTGAACAACTGCTCCTCACCAGAGAAGCATATTGGACCTCACAACTCTTTTCATTATATCCACACGGTCTTAACAAAAGGCGTGAATTCAAATCCAAAAATCGTATCTGCTACAACAGTTGACTTTGTCTCTATTGTAGTGTAAATTCTTTTCAGCCCAAATTTGTAATCATCGTAATTTTTGCTGTCTGTAGGACCTCGTTAGCTCCCATCTAGCTTTGAATGTTTCCAGTTTGTAATCTTGCCCTTTTGTTTTGTTAGCCTTCACTTAGTCGTTGTTGTCTTTGTTCAAAAACTCTATTGGGGATTCTGTTATGTTTGTGTTTGGTTTTTCATTCAGGGGCTTTCGATTGGGAATCTCTATTACATTGTTTAGGGGCCCTCTCTGAGGACCTTGTTATGACATTGACCCGCACACATTCACTCAGAGGCCCTCAATGGGGAGTTTGTTACGTAATAACACGATTTATCTAATTAGTCTGTTTGTTCCTTTTTATCAATTGTTTTTTGTTTTGCCTAGCTTGTAATTAAGACTTTTCTTTTGTTACATAACCTTAATTTCCATTTTTTGTGTACTATATAAAAGCCCGTAACTCTGCCACTCACAACCATTGTATATAGCTTTTTTAATTTTTAACTTTTAAACTATCCTGAAGAAGGCCGAAGGCCGAAACGTCGATTAAACGCTGGAACTGTCCTGTAGCATGTCTTCATTGGCAATTTTTCCTGGACTAGTCTAGGCTTCAATGATAGTTTGCTTTTGATCACCATTAGAGTGAACCCACACTGTGGTGTGGGTAGGTGATTGTTGGTTGTCTGACCAAAGCACAGGGGTGGAAAGGGTGGCTTTTCTTTAAGTCTGTCACAGTAGCAGAATTGGCTTGTTTTTCACAATTTCTGCAGGCACCTTTTGACAAATCCAGTTAGAAATTTATAGTTATCTCTGCGTTTCTCTCCAGAATGGCATTCTGCGAGCCAGGCTGAGTAAATCGAGTGTGATCAGCCGATTTTTGACTGAATTTTAGGCGTTTGGCCCTTGATATCTGAGCGAATTTGCTAAAAGGTAGCTACTGGAGTTTTCGCTTGAGCACGGGCGCAGCCCGTGTTCAAGCCATTGTGGCCTCTCAAAATTGAGGGGGCTTGCCGTCAAGGCCTGCTTTGCCAAACAGCCCAGGGACAGTTCTAACTGTGAGTTGTAACGTTTCGGTCAAAGACCTTCTTCAGTTATGACAACTTTTGAATAAAAACGAAACTTAAATAAGATTTAGGCGCTAACAATTACACAATACCAAGTGACAGCTGTCAAAAAAATATATAAGATTGCAAAAAAGAAGAACAAAAAGTGGTGCTAATTTGTACATGACAAAAAAGCTAAATTAGCGAAGCAAAAAAATTAACAAAACCCCTAGAGGGGCCCTTAAACAATATAAATCATAATGAGCTTCCCGGCCAGGGCCTTTGAGTTCAGCTAAAACCTAAGGGCCTGACGAAATCCAAGAAAAGGGCCTTAGAACGGTTAATCATGTAGGAATGTACACTATGGGAAAGGAAACTAATTGTAACAAATTCTGTTTTTTGAATGAAATTCCTTCCTTTTATTTAAGCCGTGGGGTGCTAGAGAGAACAGCTGAGCACTCCAATAAGCCTCTTTTGTAATTAAAAGCCTATCGATTTCTTCAGAGTTGCATGAAGCCTGCACCTGATCAATGCATTGAAATGAAAAATCATCTAGGGTATGTGGGATTTTGTTAAAATGCACTGCTACTTCGCAAGTTTGTTTTGTTGGTAAGCATAGCAGACTTGTGATTACGGAACCTAATTCTAAAATCAGTGGTGGTAGATCCCACATATTGCAGGCGACATTTCTTGCAAGAGGCTAAATAAATAACGTTTTTAGAATCGCAGGAAAGACTGGAATGAATGGTGTATTTTTTTTTCCGTCTTAAAGCTAAGGAAAGATTTAGATTCCACAAAGAAATTCTTACAAAGATCGCATCTATTTCTATTGCATTTTAAAAACAACCATTGTTGTGGTGATCCGTTCGTCCCTCTTGCGTAAGAATTTCTTTGTGGAATCTAAAACTTTTTTAGTTGTTTTTTGACCGACGGAAGGCGTATGAAAAAAAAAATACACCATTCATTCCAGTCTTTCCTGCGATGAGAATAAAAAACGTTTTATTTATTTAGCCTCTTGCAAGAAATGTCGCCTGCAATATGTGGGATCTACCACCACTGATTTAGAATTAGGTTCCGTAATCACAAGTCTGCTATGCTTACCAACAAAACAACTTGCGAAGTAGCAGTGCATTTTAACAAAATCCCACATACCCTAGATGATTTTTCATTTCAATGCATTGATCAGGTGCAGGCTTCATGCAACTCTGAAGAAATCGATAGGCTTTTAATTACAAAAGAGGCTTATTGGAGTGCTCAGCTATTCTCTCTAGTACCCCACGGCTGAAATAAAAGGAAGGAATTTCATTCAAAAAACAGAATTTGTTATAATTAGTTTCCTTTCCCATAGAGTACATTCCTACATGATTAACCGTTCTAAGGCCCTTTTCTTGGATTTCGTCAGGCCCTTAGGTTTTAGCTGAACTCAAAGGCCCTGGCCGGGAAGCTCATTATGATTTATATCGTTTAAGGGCCCCTCTAGAGATTTTGTTAATTTTATTGCTTCCCTAATTTAGCCTTTT
The DNA here is from genome assembly GCF_036669935.1 of Montipora foliosa. Lineage (NCBI taxonomy): Eukaryota > Metazoa > Cnidaria > Anthozoa > Scleractinia > Acroporidae > Montipora > Montipora foliosa. The sequence goes on along the minus strand of NC_090872.1, from coordinate 4,584,755 downwards.
TGTCATCTACAAATTAGCACCACTTTTTGTTCTTCTTTTTTGCAATCTTATATATTTTTTTGACAGCTGTCACTTGGTATTGTGTAATTGTTAGCGCCTAAATCTTATTTAAGTTTCGTTTTTATTCAAAAGTTGTCATAACTGAAGAAGGTCTTTGACCGAAACGTTTTAGTAAATTTTTAATTTTTTAACTTTTTAACGTCAGAAGTTGTCCGTCCTCGCTTCCTCTTTACTCACTATATATATATATATATATATATATATATATATATATATATATATATATATATATAACTTCAGGTTAGTTCCACACTGATAAATCCAGAATAGTGCTCAACAGTAATGGAGCGGTAATAACAATGTTTTTCTACTCAATATAGTTTCATATGGACTTTAATACAGGTCTGTTTCGTAGACCAACAAGGAGTTGGACCACTCATCAGTTCAATTCCATGTACACTGTAACATCGCTGGGGTTTATATACATCAGTAGCGTGATCGTTGCAAGATTCAAACTTGAAAAACAATAGTAAAAAAGCATTTGTAAATTTATGATTGGTTGAACCTAAGGAGAAAATTTCGCTTGTGGCTGCAAGTCGATACGAGTTCATTACGTTTGTTGAGCGTTGCCATGTCCGGTTTATATACAATATAGAATTTCTCGGCACTACATAGATTACATCGTTTAGTAAGGTTGCTATAAGATTAGCCCTTGGCTAGAATTTTCCAGCTTAATTGAGCAGACATTGCTTACACCAACTGCGCAAAAAAATTCTACTCAGCTTGACGTTCAGATTACCCATAGCATTCAATTATTTTTCATTCCACCTTGTTTTCTGACTGAATTTACGAAAAGGTACCTCCTTGTGCTTTGGCAACTTAGCACTTTGAGATGCAGAAAAAAGTTCTTGCTTTACATAGCTATGATTCCAGCAAGGAACAACCTTTATTTCATAGTTGTAGGCATTCGATTTCTGCAATTAAGCAATGTCATATAGAAATACTGACCAGGACTGACATACTAACATCACACTCAGCCTACCCACCCTCCGTAAGTGACTTTGCTTTGGTCCGACAAGTTTCGGCTAAGAACTAGATTGTAGCATAGGGCCTCTAGAATTTATCTAGACATGTCTTGACGGAGCCCCCCCCCCTTCTGGGTTTTAGACCAGCACAGTAGCTTTAAAACAGTCTTCGCCTGTTTTCAAGCGAAAATCTGCAGAGGTAGCTTTTTGAAAATTCGGTCAGATATCACAGCTTAATTGAGCAGACATTGCTTACACCAACTGCTCAAGAAAATTCTACTCAGCTTGACGTTCAGATTACCCATAGCATTCAATTATTTTTCATTCCACCTTGTTTTCTGACTGAATTTACGAAAAGGTACCTCCTTGTGCTTTGGCAACTTAGCACTTTGAGATGCAGAAAAAAGTTCTTTCTTTACATAGCTATGATTCCAGCAAGGAACAACCTTTATTTCATAGTTGTAGGCATTCGATTTCTGCAATTAAGCAATGTCATATAGAAATACTGACCAGGACTGACATACTAACATCTCACTCAGCCTACTCACCCTCCGTAAGTGACTTTGCTTTGGTCCGACAAGTTTCGGCTAAGAACTAGATTGTAGCATAGGGTAGCATATCCTTATATTTTTGTCGGCCATGCTCACACTGAGCTTGGGATGCTTGTGACCTATCAGGTCACCTGAGAGCTGGGCACTTGAAAGTTCTTAATGTAACCCGTAATAGGTGGATGCACGTTTAAGGGTGGACGTATGAAACTTTCATTGGTTTGGGTCCTGTTTAAGGCTGGATTTTTTTCAGGTTTCTTTTGCAAATGACCAAGTTGCTTCATAACTGCGATGATCACTTTCATTGATACCTACACAACCGCAGTTATAATATACGAAATTCAGTTTCATATATTCTCTCTGTCATTTCATTATCATATATTATTACATTGGCATTGTTCATCCGTCACTTTTTTTCTTCTTTAGCCGGATTTAAAGACGAAAACCTACAACAACCACTTATATATGGCAGACCTGGAAAAATACGTTGTACTGCAGAAGGAAATCCTCCTCCGCAATTTGAATGGAGGAAAAACGATAGCATACTCTTAGAAAAAGACGGATTCACACAGTTGTCAGATGGCAGTTTGCGGATCGATGAAGTTGGGCGGGAAGATGAGGGAGCTTACAAATGTTCTATAAAACAAACCAAAGGAAGTGAGAGAATCACTGTTTATTCCCAAGTTGTCAACGTGTCTGTCATAGGTAGGTAAAGGTGGAAATGATGAAGTTTTCATTCGTAATAAAGCTTGGCGGTCTAGGCTGACTGGGTTTTTGTCTAAGGGTAAATCTGGTTTAATCTGTTTGCACACTATATGCGAATACGGCAACGATAAAGAAGCAATGACCAAGCATTGTTGAGAGTATTACTTACCCATAGTTTGGACAGTGTTATCGTTACTAAATCGTTTCAAATCCATTTTCACTTTGGCCGCTCCAAGCGTAGATTTATTCTTTCTTTATGGTACAAAAACGTGAGTGCAATAGAGTTACAAGCATTTATCTACTTGAAGCAACTTTCTTCCTGGAAAGTCGTGACGACAAAATCATGGTTATAAACTGCAGTTTAATTCATACCAGGCCCGTTCTCTCTTTTGTTTTAAGTTCCACCAAATGTAAAGCTATGAGGGTCACGCCATAATGTACGTGAAGGAGATAACATTATTTTGACTTGTACTGTCCATGGTTTTCCAAAGCCCAAAATAAGCTGGTTTAAAGATAAACTTCAGTTAAAAGAAGAAGAGAAAGAGAAATTGGTTAAAAGAAACATAACAGAAGGAGGAGAAGGCACCTACGCCTGTAAAGCAAAGAACCAAGGAGGCTCCGAAAATGATACCTTTGATGTCATAGTTGATGGTAAGAAGGAACGTAATGCCTCACAGTTTTCATGATAGACAGAAATATTATTTCATGAACGGTCGTGATTAGATTGCAGACATGAGAGTCAGTTTGGACACAAATGCGACATTGACAGAACGAATTTGTTCTCAGGAATATGCGCAAATACCAGTTCCAATATTTCAAAGTGCGAGGAGCAGTCGTGCAATTAATAAGTAATTTGAATTCCTTGAGTCTAACCTCTCCAGAAGAATCGTTGGTAGCACTCCCTGCTTTTTTTTTTTGTTTTTAATTACGTCCGTTACATATAGACAGTACTAGCATGCTTAAAACCATTTTCGATGGCCACATCTTTGAAGATTTCTGTGAATTAAGCCAGGCGTATCGCAATCTTAAGCAAAACAAAAACCTGAAAATAAATTCTTTAAGACTAGTTATAAATTAGACACTGCTTAAGTATTTTTTTCTGGCCAACAGAATTTATTTTTTATAATTATACTACAACGTTTTTAGTTAAGACTACAGTACATTCAAATTATTTATCATGAAATCAAAGATAACTATCGGAGACAACCTTTTCAAGACAAACTGAAATCACACTTAAGAACCAGAATTTAAAAAGTCAGCATACGTTTTTTGGTGACCAGTTAAAGACATAAGTGAAAAAAAGAAGTCCTCAAGGCTTTTCTCTTGGCCCTCTTATGTATATTTTTTATCAAAATGATAGCATGATACGAATTTCCAAAGATGAACGCTGACAAGCATTAGGGCAAGTAAAGCTCTTGCCAAACGAGAGCGAGAGTTGATGAGAGTTGACGAGAGTTGAAACTCTTGAGAGTGATCGTGAGTTGGCCAAACGAGAGCGAGAGTTGACGAGAGTTTGTCGAGAGTTTCACGCGTAAAAATAAAGAGAACCTGGAAAAAACCTATGCAATGTGTTTTTTTAAAAATTGGTGAGATGACTAAGTTTAACAAAAATTTTTCACCCTTTGAAGCCAATCTGTTTCTGACACGGTGCATTTCATAAGTTAATTCTAATGTTAACATAATGTAGTGGAAACACTTCGGTCACCAATGACCCCAATTTCTTCAAAGTGGATAACTAAAAAAAAACAATGCATTCAAACTTGGAAATAATAATGTAATAAAGTAAAACCCCTCAAGTAAGAACCTATTTTTAAGAACCTGTTAGCCAAAAAATTGTCCTTTAGACTCCTTCTAAACAAGAGC
>NC_090872.1:4575614-4578114 GCF_036669935.1 Montipora foliosa | reverse complement strand
GTAGTCCGCGATATTCCATTGTGTACAAAATTCTGTCGCCTATAAAACTCGTTACTTTCAAGATACAAGATGCAAAGATATATCATTCAAATCGCTTAACTGTGTTGTTTACAGTGCCACCAATTTCAACACTGTCCAATGTACGAAACCGAGTTTAATAATTTTGAAAGATGCAGGTGTATTTAACATGCGTGTTTTGCAAATTGACTTCCATGCGATACCACTTGTTCATACATTTTTATCGCACTGTCTGTTCAAGTTTTCCTTTCATGTCTGATATCTGTCTAATTTATGAATATCTAAGAATTAAGAGCCATTTTCCGAGAAAATCGAAAATCTCAAGACACTCGTAAAAAAATCGATTTTTTTTTTCTTTTGCCAAAACATCCCTTTTAGTGACCTAATTCAAGAAAAAATAGTTTTGAGTTCAAGCGATTCATTGTACGGGAGAAATAACAAAAAGTTTGAAAAATCGATTTATTGCTGGTTTTTCGCGCTTAAAAACAACAGAATCCGACCTCAACTTCGAGAAAACGGTGAACGCATAAGAAACAATCCCTAACATCGAAACTTCAGGCGAATATTATTTCGTTCTTAATCTTTGAAGCCCTAAAAGAAAATTTGAAGAAATAAGTTTTTTACATTTACAATCGACAAGTTTAAAAAAGGCATATTTGTGTGTCTTGAAATGTTAGAAAATGAAAGCGAACTTTAACTGTTGAAAAAGCCCTCTGGTATATGCCGCTTCCTAGTAAAACCCATATAGAATAAAGCCTTGGCTATTGAAGTAAATTACGGGAAAGTTTTAGCTCTGGAAATTAAATACAGCCCTGACACTGGAGTAAGCAATTTGAGAATTTCATTTAATAAAATGTATGCAAATTAGACGGCCCGCTGAAGGAATTCATACTAAACGCAAAGTTTAGTGCAAAAGGACTACTTACTGTTGCTAGTATTATGTTTTTACAGTGAAAATGTTATTTCTAGCTTTCAGCTGTGTTGGTGAGAGCCGTAAATAACTTTTTCTGAAAAACGTTTGTTCAGCCACATTGCCGCAGCGAAATCATTGAGATCGCAACTTCGAACTGAAACTGTCATCGCTTGATGAAACTCCGTTACCACAATGGTAAAATAGTTTTCTTCAGGGGGAAAAAGCAGAATTAAAATGCATTCGAAACCGTTGACTTCGATTTTGAATTTGTTTAGTTAAGATTTCAAGCCACCACAAGGTCGTATGACTTCTACTGACCCACGAATCGGTTACATATGCCAAGGTCACGTTAGCAAACTGTCACGAAATACTCAATAGCTTCTGTTTTCGGTCTTTGTTTTGTTGGTAAAAAAATACATACACTTTTCACAGAACAGACCTTCTTGCTTTACTTGATTTATATATTTGTATTGGTCCAGACACATGCATATGCTGACTTGTTGTAAAAGACATTCATCACAGTTTTTGATTCAGAGTGAAGGTATATTTCCCAAAATATTTCAAACACAAATGTTTCCTTAATAAGTTCGTTATTCCCGAATTTACCACCTTGCAACAATCCCTACAGCAAAATAAAAAAGCATAAAATTCAACTTTATAGCTTGCTATAGTTTTGTTTCGGATTTGTCTTTTATGATTTTTCCTCCGAAACCAAGATCCCTAGCCAGGTAACTAGAAATTCTCAGTTTCATTTAGAGCTTGTTCACAACACAACTTCAAACTTGAGTGTGCTTATCGCATCCTTGAAACCTTCGAGACCTCCTCAAAATTGTTGAAAAGCCTATTGAGGCTAATAATAATCTTTGAGTTAAAATTGACCAATTCACGCCGCGAGCGCGAGAAAAAGAGAACCACTCCGCAGGGCTGAATACGCGATGTGGAGTGTTATAAAATTCCACATTTTCGCGCGTAACGCTTTCCCTAGAGACCTCTAGAAATGTTGTTTAGTGAAGAAAAACAAAGTTATCTTTGGTTAACTCAGAGAACTTGCAGAAATACCTCCAGCCTGCATAACAGGCGCTTTATCAGGGGCACCCAACGACGGTTTCTCCCAAAATTACTTTGAAAAGACTTTTTAGGCTATCCAGAGTACTTTTAGATCTCTAGAAATGTTTTCTAAGTGGCGCTAAGAAATTTATATCTGTTCGGGCATCCTAGGGTAACTTGAGTCTTTTCGAAGTTACGAGGGCTTCAGTGTTATTTTCCCGAACATTTTAGCAGCAATTCAAAGTTTTCCGAAAGTGATAGTTTTTCGGTTCCTTTCTGCATTGCATTTTCGATTCCAAAAATTTTAGGCTTCCTTTCTCTACGAAAAACAACCTAACCTGGGGAGTGAAATGGGAAAAATGAACTTCAGAAAATCGGAGGGAATTTATTACATAAGCTTCGAAAATTGTGTACATGAATGGAACGGTCATCTAGAAATTTTTAGCCTTCCTCAAGCTATAGAAAATCCTAGGCAATGTTTGCTTCTCCGAAAAGATATTTCACAGGGTGCCCCTGCTTTAT
>NC_090872.1:4548114-4568114 GCF_036669935.1 Montipora foliosa | reverse complement strand
CTATGAGTTTTGTATACGATTTAGATTACGTGCCGCGTTCTTTTGAAAACAAAAGGGTTTGAATTGAGTATATTTACTTTCAAATGAGATAGATTACAGTTCAAAAGGCAGCCATGTCGATTTTCCGCTACTCCGGCTTAAAAGGAATGCAGCTTATAGAAGTTACGATTTAAGACCCGACGTTTTGACTGCCTAGTGCTTCCCTCAGGCGTAATCTAAACCTCGGTGTTACGTGACTCCTTTTATAAGCCCACTAGTTAACGGACATTAAAAGCAGACTTGGTGAAAAGTCTGCAGGCTTTTAAAATGTGATGTTGGAGAAAAATCGTCAGCATTAGCTGGAAAAAGAAGCTCGCCAATGAGAGAGTGTTGCAAATGGCTGGTGAAAATCGCAGATTGTTGTATACGATCCAGAGAAGGAAAATATAACATTTTGGGCATGTGATGAGACACAATGAAATGCTAAGAGTAATTATGGAAGGAAAAGTTGAAGGGACAAAAGGTAAAGGACGACAGAGAAAAATTTATTTAGTTTATATTTGCATATGGACAAAGCAGAAAAAGGAAAATGTTACTATTAGGAAGTATAAGGACGGAAAGAGTATCACATGATCTCCTACCTTCGCAGGAGATGGAACTTTACTTGATATGAGTTAGCGCCGTTTCTTATCAATGAGGTGTAAACAGGTGTCAGGCACTCTGTGTATACTAGTCCTTGCAATGACTCCGAACACGAGTATAACATCGGACAAACCAAACGTCATTTTCGCGCGCGTTTAAAGGAGCGCGAGAGAGCAGTATTCCTTTCCAACAACATGCTTGCTGGACCAACCATGGAATTGGGTGAAATATGTAATTCAAACATTATCACCACCAACTGGCGGTACCATCAACGCCTTTCATTGGAAGATTGTCACATTAATTCCGCCCACGCTCTTTCAAAACGTGATCATGGAGGTCTTTTACCTTACACCTATTTACACCTTATTGATAAGAGGTGATGCTAGTTAGTGAGTGTGTGAAAGTAGTATAAAAGCTTGAGATCACTTCTGGAGGTGACACTAGGGAGGAGTGGAGCAGCGTGAAATTATATTAAATTTACTTTTCCAGCGATTGGTTAGATTTGCCGAGAAAGAAGTCGTTTCCTGCTGCAATATAATATATTTTTTTATGCTTTTGATCCGAAGCTCTCAGTCTATTTACTGCATATAACAAATTCTGCAGTAAAATTTGACCAGCTTTCAAAAATTAACTTATTTATCTCATTAAAATTCCTAAAGTTTAAATTATCGGAACTATCTTTACATTGTCGTCCAAATTGTCCTTTCTTAACACTGATTTCAATTTTTGAAGCAATGAGCTGGAACTTTGTGAGGATATTTATCTCACCGAATTGTGCCATTTTAATCTCAGAATTTCCCACTGCTGAGATATCTCCAAACCCATATCCCACAATGCTGGAAGGTGATAAACTGACATTGACTTGCAAAGCCAATGAAGCTACATGGCGAATCACGTGGGAAAAGAATAACGTTTCTAAGATTCCAAGGGCCAACATCACTGAAAACGGTGACAGCAGCATCCTCCTTATTGAAAAAGTTGAAGTTTCTGACAGTGGTGAATACTCATGCAAAGTACTGAGCAAGGCAGGCTCTGCGTCCTCGTCTGTCGATATCAAAATAAGAGGTAAAATTATTTTGGATTTAGAATTGTGTGGTTGTCTAATAGTGATTGGAGAATGTACAATTTTGCTTTAATGAATTAACTCTTTGTCCTTGCTAGGGTACCCAGTTCTCCCCTCCCCAAAACAAGGTTGTGTGGAAAATTTAAAGCGTATTACAAATAGCCCTGTTATTTTACGCATAAAATCTGTTGTACAGACACAATGTGTCAACTCATTTTGACGCCGATTGTAGATGCGTTACCAAGGTAAGGGTCTTCATAGCACATTGACTGTCAAAAATATAAACTTTCGTGGTAGCACACTAGTGATCAAGTTTGATCTTCCAACTGCATAAATATGGCAGAAAGGGCAGTATACATGTAAGTGCTTAAACCTGTGTTCAGTCACCTTAAGAATTACAGCTTATGACGGAATAGAGGGTTGAAAAGGTCAATGTGAAAATAATTTTGTCGCTGACTGTAGAATAAAACAAGGCTTAAAGTATGGTTATTCCTCAATGAATGAGTTGCCAGTAATCGGATCCCTGCTTTATACGCAAAAAAGGGTTCTAAGATCGCGAGGGGGCAAACATTGTAAGTCACTGAAAGAAACTGTATAGCGGTAACTTATTTCGACGTCCAAAAAACGATTTTGGAGAGAGATCAACAATTTTTTTTTGACACAGTCTATTCAGAAATCGATCTAGGCAATGTTTATACTTGGCAAGTGTAAGTTTTTCTTTGAATAACCGTGAAATATGAGATAAAATTGCTGATTAACATCCCTGCTTGCGTAATGTCATAAGGTTTATTGTGAAATAGTCATGAAATATTAAAAAAATCAGGTATAAATCTGGAGGAAATAACTCAATAAAGCCGTTTCGGTTGTATTGACGTGTGTATAGCGGGCTAGCTTTTGGCCTGTTTCTAAACTCAGCAATTCAAATAATATTGCAAATATGCTTGGTGGCGATCATTGTGCTGTGTGGGTTTGTGACCAAGATCGAAAGTACCCAGAAAAGCAGAATATTCTTCCTCACGTTGAAATATTACGATTTTACTCTTCCAGGGATAAAAAAAAAAAGGCCTTGTCGTTGGCTGGCTAGATCTATTAATGTTCAACGTTTCAGTGAGTACGAAGGTCTGTTCAAATCATTTTGTACAAGGTTACAGAACTTCTGAATGTCCTACCGACCAACTTTGTACATAAAAGAGTACCACTAAGAGAGTAAATTTTAAAGACCTGCTCCAAGGATCAGATATACAGAGAACTAGTATATAAAGATGACACTTTTCACGTATTGTTTGAATTTGAAGCTTGACCAGTTTCCTTGGATCCAGTGAAATACTTGTAGATGGAAGTTTGACGGAAGAAAAAAGTTGTTCAGCAGCTGAGGCATATGAATTCCCAGTGTTATCGAAATCAATTGAAACAGAGAATGCTGTACTCTCTGGAAGAGTAGCATTACAACAGCTTCCTCGAGACAGATTAGGAGATTGATATATGGTTTGCGTGAGCATAATCATTGTAATACATTAAAGTGATTAAGGGATACATTGTAACAAGGGAACTTTATGCCACGGGCAGGGATTAGCTCGCGCCCCCTTTTACCTTCTGCGGTCGAATGCAGGAACTCAAACAGCAATTAACTTCTCACTTGCTTTTAATCTTCTCTTCAGTTCTTACAACAGTTCCTAGGGATACGTTCTATGCAAGTAGTTGTTCAAAAGAGCACCTTACTTGGAAAGATTCGTTTACTTATTAGCGCTCCTGGTCCAGGCAACGCATTGCGATTGGTCAAAGGATTAGAGGCTTAGAACGTGATAACGTCAACTAGAAAAGGGGTGATTAACATGAACTACGAAGGTTTACCTACGGCTGCACGAAACATGGTCCATGTTGATGACTTAAAAATTGCAGTACCGCTAGGCCATGAACTAGTCCATCTAAGACCAATCGCAGTGGTTGCTTGACGAGGATCACTACCCTAAACCTCCTGGACGGAACGTGACTTCTCAACTAATAAACTTAAAGTAACAAAGACTAAACCAACCGAAGTAAACAAGGGATTAACAATCTTAATTAATGTACCTGGCTAATCCAAGCCCTAAACTAATAACGTCAATACAGGATTAATGGTTAGTACGGTATCGGAATCTCTACAACAATAAGGATGGAACTACAGGGTTGTTTCTCGACAGTACAACAACATTCGACCTAACCTTAGTTTAGCGTTACAACCTTTATTTACTAATATACACTAAAGACCAGGAGTACAGCAGTTGCACGACAACACGTACTAGAAGCTCTTGTCAACAGAATTCTTTTATCTTCTCTAGTTAATTAACCCAGATAGATTAATCCCGAATAAGAAATATATCCTATTTTGCCCAGGTATGAATTAAATCGTTTACGAGGCCAGCACACGCATGAAAGTTTCCGTGAGAGACATTAAAACGCCTTTGTGTATAAACGTAGTTGTGTTTTCCAGCACGTGCTTTTTGCCTGGCAACGGTGTGGCTCCTTTGTTGAAGTGGTCACGTCTGTCTCTTAACATACTGTCTATAACTTCAACACAAGATCAAGTCTTTCCTGAAGTATCAATAACTTCACACTACTTGAAGATAACTTCACACTACTAGAAATAATAAACACGCTTCACTCTAAAAAGCTTTGTGCCTTGCAGCACCATTCGTTACACACAATTAACTTTAGCTGCAGAAGCATTTGTTGCGCACAATTAATTCTAATGATACGACAAAAGGACTTAGACGCATCGTTAACTAATAAGAGAAAGACACGATTGAACACGCAATTAAATTACTTATTTAACAACATGTACCCACAGATTATGAAGAAAATAGTACGTAGCGACAATTTGTCCATAATAAACGAGCTTAGAATGCGTTTTATTCCGTAGCCTCGTTTTCATGCGTGGTCTAAATGGAGGTTTCTAAAGCATCCCCTAAAAAGCCCCAGAACAGGTTGCACAACTGGCAACATGTATTTTTCCTGTTCCTTAGGGTTCCCTCAACATATCTAAAGCAGTGGCTTGCTTTCAGCAGTAAATGCCTACGGAAATACAGATGCTGCCAGACTAATACTCACCATATTTGATTTTAAAAAATCCTCGTCGGCCATCTATGAATACCACTGAACGAGGAAAAACTGTGTTCGGCCACCTTAATAAAATGCTCTTATAAAGTTCACCCAAAAACACCTGATTATCATTTTACAACTACAGAGTAAAACAAAAGAAGCAAGGCTGGATACTTTACAGCACATTACTCAGTAGTGTACGTTTAACTAGTCTCAGATACTCAAGTAAAGTAGCTCAGACCACGAATCAGTAAACCGGTTGATATATTTTACGAGCAATAGTACGTACAATGCCGATCTTGTTATTTGCGCACTTGAAAACACTTTCAAAGTCCTGAAAGTGATTGCTGTCATGGTAGCGCACTCTTGTAGAGAAAAATAATGTAGTTGCCAACAATGAAAGAATCGCATGCTTCCTCTTAATTTCTCGAGTATGGGAGACGATGGCATCGCAGAAGATCAGAATATAAAATCCCTGCTTTAAGATTGAGGAAAACTGTACATCGAAGTTTTGAGCGTGTGTTATGAAACATTTCAAAGGGATAACTTAGTTTTATTAAAATTATTAATTGGATATTTGGGAGCGCCTCTTCCCATACCCATATCTACCTTTTAGTTTTAATAGAAGGCATAGCAAACATTCGCTTGCTTCTTTAGTTGTATTGAGAAGTATTTTTGTGCGCAGGCAGCAGGGTAGCTAATTTATGCAGACCATTACTCTCTTTGAGCGATCAGAGTTAGGCATAACTCTTCTAGTCTATCGATAAGCGTTGGTAAATTTGTATCTTCCAGCGTTTTCCTATGTGATGCTTCTGGATGCATAATCCTTAAAACTCTCCTCTGAACCCTCTCAATTTGATCAGACAAATAGAATGGTAAACTAAAATGGAAACTAAGCTTGAGAGGCATATTCCAAGGCAGAATGAAGACATGGGCAGTACAATTGAACTAGAGAAATGTGGTCAATACCAGCACGCTTATGTTGCCTAGGCAAAAAAATTCACTGAGAGGCTTTCGCAGACATTTTGTCAACGTGGTCATTCCACTTTAGGTCATCCCTTATAGAAACTCCTAATATTTTAGACAATTTAATAGTTTAACAAAACAAATGGGTGCTTTGACAATTTGTTCTCCACATTGACCATCGTTCATGTAATCGTCCAGATATTTTAGTTGAAACATTGGCATGAGTTGACAGAATTTTGGGTTGGGTTGAAAACAGTCCTGAATATGTAAAAACAAAGAGTTGGAATAAGAGTTTGCTAATTATGGTTGTAGAGTTCAAGCCATAGCTGTTTTGTTGGAGAACTCGCTCCCAACAATACACTGAAAAGAAATGTTAATTTTTCTGAATTCTTTTTTGATAGGGCAGCAAGAACAAAATTATCCCAAAACCAGACCAGGTAGGGTTTTTAAAGTGTAGTGAGCTACTTTGTTTATTTTAACTATCTCTGTTCCACCGTTAGTCTGTTAGTAATCAATATGTGAGCAAAACGTGATGGGACTTGACGGGTGTCTACTCACGCAGGTGTTTTTGTGTGTGTGTGTGTGTTTACGAATCCAGGAGGTGAGTATGTATGGCCGGATGACTTAAATGTCTTTAGGTGAATCATCTGGCGTAACAGACTAATTTATGAATTATGAGTTGGCTGATCTGCCACAAACTAGTGCAGTAAGATATACTCCAGTCCTTTCATGGTAGGACTACCGTCTTTGCTCATTCCCAAGGTTATCTAGCCGTGGAACCTCCATTGTGATTCCATAAGTTCTGCATCAACAAATTCAGGCTGCAGAGAACGACTTGCCTGGCATATCTGGCACCAACAATATATCCCAAAAATATCTGGCGAACCATCAATATATACAAAAAAGATTTTCAATCACTTGCAGCAAATGCAAACTCTCATAAACTCTCTTTGGAGGTGAGAGGGCAGAAAGAAAAAAAGGGTTAGTTTGCACATCAATTGTTACACTAAACTTCAGAGTGTATCTAGGTGTCTTAGGATTCATACTTTTTACTTTTGTTATTCTTTTTTCTACTTGACAGCTTTCCTTAAGCCCGCCTCGATCAGCATTTGCTATCTGCGGGTCCCTAGTTTTGTTTTGTTTTGTTTGTTTGTTTGTTTGTTTGTTTTTAATTTAAACTTGATTGTGGGGAGTGGGCCCCCACATCATCACGCATGCTTTAAGTGAGGAAATAAGAATGAAAAAATGTAGTCGAGTTGATGGAGTGATGAAGCCTAATGCTATAGAGTACTGATCATGCTCTAATAAGCGAGGAGAGGTTTCAAAAAAACAAAATTGTTGACCAACGTCTTTTGGTGACATCAATTGCGTTGTCACATTCCATCTTCGCCCTGGCCCCTGTAAAGAATGTAATTTTCGCCGGATATTAAATATATATTCGTATAAATATATTTTCTGCAATATAACTTAAAACGCAATATCTGAAGCTACTACAGACTCAACATCTCGTGTTAATGAGAACATAAGGATGAATAAGTTAAACTTAACGCCTCTGATCCTTTCTTGAAATTGCCCGAGTGGCCATTGACGCAAGGTCATTTCAGCAACGCCTGTAAATACAATTAAGATTATTCGTTAATTTGGTCATAATGTTCAAAATATTTAATACATCTCCAGTCGTTTTTGAGTAGAATGTTTCAATTTTCACTATATTGTTGGAAGGCATCCTGGCAAGATAAAATGAAGAGGAGCATGACTGAGATTGTTGCTTGTCTTTGGCATGCTATGTCACGCAAAATGTTGTAATCTCATGACGCTCAAAATGCCCAAAAATTAGAATGAAACATTGAAATGACCACTTAAAACTGTTGAAAACATAAAAGAAAGAGAAACTATGGTGGACAGAAAGGTACAAGATTGAAACGGATTGCATTTGGTCAATCTTGCAAAAAGTCGGCTCGACGTTTTTGCAATATACCACCAGGATAAAGTTCGTTTCTGATCAGAATCATCTCGTTTGTGACTTAACGATAATTTTATCAGTAAAGGATTTTCCGTCACTACCATTTTCCAGTTTTAAACTCGTGATTAATTAAGGTTTTCCCCGAAACACCCTCAAATAACTTGACATGGCCCCTTTAAGTTTTGCTCTCAAATTGATAATACCATATAGTCCGTATTCATAACTCGCGGCCAATAAATCATCCTTTTGCCTTTGTGCTGATCATCCTCACTAGCCTCAGTTTGGCAGAAAAAGTCTTTTGGATTTTCCTTTTGCCAACGAGGCTAGTGAGGATAATTAGCACAAAGAGAAAAGAATCATTTATGAATACGGTCCATAGCAATATCTGCTAAATCGCTTGGTTCCTTTAAGCTCTAATACTTGGAGAAGAGTACTAAATTTTGCTCCTCCAAATTCGGCCTCGAATGGCATATATCCTGCGCGTTGAAAAATTTGCAACCATGCATGGTTCTATTTTTTAAAGCTACCAGAGCGATAGAGTGGTACTACATCGTCGGCCCTTTTTCTGCTGTGGTGTTATCAGCATTAATCATCTGTTACCTTTGCAAACGACGAATGACAGGTACATATCACCGCATCTTAAGTTAAATAGTGTTACATGTTTCCATGTAGGTATTTGCGATCTCGTGGAGCAGTGTAATACATCGGAAAGGTTATTCTCTATGTTTTTAGCGTAGTCGTAGTCTTAGTCGTAGTAGAAGGCCTACAGCATTCGCGATTTCTTTGGTTGTCATGACAATTACCAGCCCTCCTCTTCGGCATAAAGTCATGTTTACTTGGTCTTATAAAATATATCAAATAGACCATATTCGTATTCTCGGTATTGGACTGGAACTAGCTTGCAATGAAGGCTAATGCGGGGGAATATATTAGAAAATATTTGCATTTGAAAAGATTCCCCCGCATTAGCCTCCATTGCAAGCTAGTTCCAGTCCTATACCGAGAATACGAATATGGTCTATTAAAGGTATTACAATTGAACCCACTGGCAACTCGGAGCCCATCTGGGGCTCGGATTTTTCCGAGTTCCCAGTGGGTTCAATTGTAATACCTTTCATTTGATATGTGTTAATCATTCTCTCACATCCGCTAACCCACTTGTAATACACAATAATGCACTTTAAAAGAAATAGAGACCTTTGCTCAGTCGTTCTGATCTCATATACTGCTCATTTGTCTAAAGTGAACGTTAACCGTAATAATGGAATCTCGACAGACCTCGAAATTTGGTCGTAAGAAATGTTTCTAGCGAGATAGAATGACTTAATGATTCTTAAAAAAAAAAGAAAAAAACTAGTCTCAAAAACTGGTGCAGACGGGTTAACGACAAGCATTTCCTTATTCCACAAAATTAGATTGATCCTCTACAAGTCCAACCAAGGTCATCTACCGCTCTCTCTATTGCTTTTGTTTTTGTATAAGGACGATTTTACACTCTATTCGATTTCCTTTTTCCGTTTTCTATCTTGTAAGCAATTTATCTCTTATTTATTTATTTGTCATTCTTTTTAGACAACTTATATTTTTTAACCCAATACTCCACAATACAGCCCTACTTTACAATATACTGCACTGCACTGCACTGTACTGCAACGCACTACAAAAGACATTAGCTAATTAGAGAGCTTAAGCAGCCGATGTTTTTCTCAACATGGACGTTGGCCGGAAGTGATTTTTTTTTTAAATGACGTCACACGTCCCAAACATCAAGTCAAAAATGTCGAAAATGGGTATTTGCTGTCCGTGGTGAAATGAAAAAAAAAAAAAAAAAAACGCGGAAAGGTAGGTTTATTTGATGTGGAATAACTCTATTAATTTATTCATTGATTTTGATTTTCTTTTATTCCTGCGTATACACTGGACAAATCAACTTCATATTTCCTTGTCATTCACCGAAGAAATTTGGCTCAAAACGGTATCAACACTTGAAAGAAACTTTCTTAATAGAAGGATTGACACCACAAAATTTATCACGTAGCAGCAATGTTATGGTACCATGTGAAACAGCAATTATTGCTAAACAAGATGAAATCTTTTTTTTTTTGACGTAACAAGTTATCAGGGCAACAGAAAAGCTTTGCAAAAACACCCTATATTTTTTATTATTGCACAAAAGTGTTCAGCAGGCCAAGAAGAAACTCTCTGCAAATTATAAAAAAAGATTCTGTGGAGCGGATTTAGAGCTACCTTAAATTTTCAATTATTTAAGGTGCCTCTAAAGTCGCTGCACAGATCACATTTCAGAAATAAGAATGAGGGTCACCGAGTTCGTTTTTGAGATATGAGCAGCTAAATCCAAAATATGGGGTGTTTTTGCAGGGCTTTCCTGTTGCCATGGTAACTTTTTTACTTCAACGAAAATGACCGAATCTTTTCAGCAATAATTGGTGTTCGATATGGTACTATAACCTGCATTACATTGCTTTAAGAGATAAAGCCTGGAAAGAAAAGATTCATTTTAAATCTTACGCATGTGAATAACCACCTGTGCAAGAAGTTCAAGCCTGAGTGCGAAGGCATTTGGGTTGCCAAAGAAGTTCTTAGGGGTATCTCCACATAGATATCTTTCCTGAACGCAGAAAGTTTCTAGCCCTAGCTTGGAGATATCAAGTCGGTACTGCCAGATTCCTTATGTTTACTGTTTTGCCTTTTGGGCTGTCTTTGGCTCGCAACACTTTCTCAAAAAAATTAATACCTTTTGGTGAAAAGTTGCCCGGCGAAGGAAAACCAATCGTTTTGTTCTTTAATGACAGTTTGGGAGCGAGTCGTTCTGTCTCACGAATTAATATATGTAGCTTAAAATATCACGCTGATTTGTTGTAATTTGGTTTCTTGCCTATCGAAGAATACAGTGTTTGGAAGTCATGCCAGACGATTGTCATTTCAGACGGCTTGCAACGGAAATTAACACCACCGATTGTATTCTTGCTGCCACGGACAAAAGGATCTCGAGCCCTCTTGTTGACATTAATGATCTTTAAGGAGGATTACGGCGACCCATCCATGTATGCAACGTATCTATGTTGATGTTGAAAAATCTGTGCGCACTAATTTATTCTGCTCAGTCGTGGCTTGATCATGTAAAATTACGTCAAGTGAAGGCGTGGAATTTGAGTTAGATTTCTAGCAAGTGATCCTTTGTAAATGCAATGGCATTCCAATCTCGCCGGTTAAATAGAGGCCATCGAAAATGGGGTATTCTGACGCATCCAGCGTAGAATGTGGGGGTGTAGTCGTTACCGAGGTAAAGGCGTTTGATCAGAATTGGTCTGAAGCTGAGAGCAAAGAAAGGTCCGGCACTTGTCGCTTGATGCTTTTGCAGAAGATTTGAAATCACAAACTGTGTCATGGTTCACAGATAATTATTTTATCAATTGTAAGCAAAGGATCCAGGGTCCCTCGATTCCAGAAATTGTCATCGAACATTTTTCAGTGATATATGTTAAACGGAATCACCATAGATGTTAATTGGAGTCCCAGATCTTATCTATGTGGCGGACGAAATCAGTAGAATAATAGATTATAATGATTACACTATCACTGATAACGACATATTTAAACTCTTAGATAAAGTTTGGGGTCCCCTTAAGTTTGTTTGTTTTGCGTGTCTAATATACAATGATAAACTGGCGTAGTTTAATTCAAAGTTTTATCGGCCAGGCACGAGTGGTGTTAACGCATTTTGTGAAGACTGGGCTTCTGTGAAAAAACTGCTTATTCCCTCAAGGGGGGTGGGGGGCTACTGAGAAATTTCTTTTTGGTTTGAGGCTGTTGAGATTCTTTCGCAAGGTCGAAGGAGTAAATGAGAGGAATTGAAGGTGGAGAACCGAGAGAGTAGCCAGGGCCTTACACGTGGGACTAAACTACAACGAGGCTTAAGGTTTCCAAGTATCTAGGACTGTAGGTGAAGCTTAATTTTTCCTTAGCTTTGTAGTGTCAATTTATTCAGTAAACTCGTGCGCTCAACACCAAATTCAAGCTCCTTCTTCATCTGTCAACATGTATGAGGTCTTTGCTGATCAATGCGCTCCTGTAACGACACTGTCGACATGTATGCCTCTCATTGGTAGTGAAGGCAAAATATAGTATTTCTGACAATGAAGCGAAGCGTAATAGACAGAGATATTTAATTTGCCGGCACGGACAGGAGGATTGACGTCATGCGAAAGGGATTATGAGTATACGTGTCAGATATATGTAGTAGATTGTTACGATTTGAAAACCTTTCTAAGTTAGCAACAATTCACTTCCCAAGTTTAAGTTTGATTTAAGAGTTGGTGGGGGTATACGTTCCTTTTTTTTTTCCACAAAGTGCTTTTGGCTTTTCGTATCCAGTAGTGTCGCAATAATTTATATTACTGTGAATTGGTTTGTCCCTGGAGACACATGTCTGCATTGTGGCATGTGAGATGCTGAGCAGTATTTGTTTTGTCAGTGTTCCTACAATAAACGGGCGTATGAGGTCTTTGCTGGCCTATATGCCCCTGTATCTACTCTGTTGTATGCGTCTCATTCATTTGGTAGTGAACGCATAATTTTACTATATTCAGGATCCATTCAGAATTACCCATGACATCTCACATCCAATTTATAACGTGTGTGGGTAAATTGAAGGTTTCAAGGCGTGTTCTCTTACAATAAATTAATTAAGAAAATGTTTATCGTCTCGTACCAATCCTTGATTGTAACTTTTAAAAAGCATATCTCTTGTCTTTCTGAAATAAATCTTGATTTAGTCTTAAGAAAGAATCAAAACTGCTTCACAACTAGCGAAATCACTAATGTGACATGATTAATGCAAGCAAGTCAAGTCACGAACGTCGGTCTCGACCCAGTTTCTCTTCGGCTACTTGGCAAACGTCTTGTGCGTAAGCTCTCTATGGTATACTCTACGTATGACGCCCCGTTCTGTAAACAGCATAACTAACCACAAGCAAGAGAGAATGAAGGTAGAGAACACATCTCCATGCTTCAGCTATTTTTAGCTTCGCGCCATGGTCACACAGCCAATGACAAACAATCAGGTGTCTTCCTCCAAATAACCGCGCATCTTGAACACGGGCTAAATTGAGATTAAAAAGAATTATCATTAGAAGAGGCCGATATATGATGGAAATGTCCTGTCCCCTCATCCTCAGACAGAATGAAGGAGAGAGAGAGAGTGTAGGGGGGTTGGCCGTTATACGTGAATTTCACAAAACATATTTCAAGATCAGAATTCTGTTCCCCAAGAAGTGCGCGATTATTAAGCATACATGATGTGAACTTATCTGGCATTGTAAAATGGCAGCTGTTGGATATTAAGTATGGCTTTCTTAGTTAGTCTCCCACTACGGGTTTTCGGGCATCATACACCAACCTCCTTGTTTCTGCAATTCTGAACGTCATTTCGAAGTCTTTTGACTTTGCAAACGTCTTGGGGAACAGACACCCGTTTTCGTGACATAGCCTAAAACTAACATATTCCAAGGGCTAGATTTTTCTCTTGCTTGCCGCTAAGTGGTTTCTGACATTCAAACTACATTATTTGCATCATCCTTGGGAGTGTTCCCGCATCAAATAAGCAAACCAATTACGCTTTTGTAAACCTGCTGTGACAAAACGAAAAATAGTTTTGGCGAGCGGCAAGCAACCCATCATTGGAAAATGAGAGAACTAACACCCAACATTTCTGGATTAAAGATCACGAGGTGCCGAGGAAGAACATGAAATGGAGGTGTTGAATGTTGAAGTGGACGCATGGGAAATAGCACGTCGCCAGATTGCACTTGAGGAGGTCATTGGTTCAGGAGCATTTGGAACAGTTTGGCGAGCAACCTTGAGTCGTGAAAATGGAAAACCAGGCATACGTTTTGTTGCAGCAAAGTGCTTTTCTCGTGAGTACCATTCGGCTTTGTTAATTTATAGTTTCCACTAGATACCGTTTCGTTAAAGAGGACAGGGAAATTTTCTACTGCAATATCACAAGTGTTTTAATGAACTGCCTGTCACGTAGAGGCTTGCAAAACCTCGTTCAACATGCACGATAAAAATATGTCGCAACAGAAAGAAAAAAGAATCCTCATTACTATATTTTATGAAAGGGTGCAGCAAAAATCATCAATTCTCAATCAACTCTTTCATAATCTACCCACCTTTATCTTAACCTCGAAACAAATGCGGAGATTACCAAAATAGATCACCTTCTCCTAAGAGGTTTCCTACTCCTTTTCTCCTGCTTGATCCCTATTCATTGCAAGTGTGCAAAAAAAATTTTGTTCTTCAACTTTTATTTCAAACTTTCATGGCGACGTCTTGCCTTAAATACACCAGATTTTTACCCTCGTCGCACATTGAGGGATAAAGTTCCTCATAAAATTCATAAATAGATAGTGCTTTTAAACATTTTTGAGCCTATTTTCCACTGATAAATTGCAGTTCAAAATGCGATATAAGATGGTTAAATACCGCCAACTGGATGACAGAGTGGAGGTTTGAATCGATCAAGCATATTCAATTCTCCCTAAGCGTTCGAGCCCCAAACACTGAATCAAGAGCAGGCGTAGCTTAATTGACTGGTGCGCGTCTTTGACAGCCAAAGGTCACAAGTTCGATTCTCAGCGACTTAAATGTCTGCATGTTTTAACACCTTCCTTTAATTTGTGTAGCTGTAGCTCTAATTACATGCAAAATGGAGCACTAACAAATGGAGGGAGGGTAAGAAGCGCACCATCGTCTTCCATCGATATCAGCCTCCTATCTGAAGGAACAAACGGCATTAAAAGAAAAATGGACTTACTTTTATCACAGTGCCTCATGACGTAAAGAAAATGAGACAGACAATTCTGGGGATAACAACCGTGTTCTTAAGAGTTCATGACCAAGGAGGTAGAAATCCATGAAACACCCCACAAGTCATGTGTCCAATCTTATTGCACCCTGGTGTCATTTGTTGTAGCCACATCTGGAGATGAAGGAAGAGCCGCTCTGATGAGAGAAATCGGGTTGGGCAAAGTTATTGGAGACAGCCCTCAGCCGAACATTGTTCAATTCATTGGCTGTGTCACCACCCAAGGTAAGGATGTTATTGCAACTGCTAAATAGAAACAGCTGTGAGAAATTTGCACCAATAGTACAAGACCGCTAGTGAAAACCTTATCAATCGATGATATTCAGGGCTAAATTTGTCTATTTAAGCAAATTGTTTGGGAAATTCCAGCCCATTTGGAGAATGAGAAAATGGCCGTTTTCACCACATTTCCCAAGAACAAACGAAACCTTATTAACGTCAAGTTCACTTCCAACAATTGCATAGCATAAAGTCAAGAAACAGAAAAACAGAACAATTTTCAAAAAAAAGGTGAATCATCAAAGCAATGCCATGGAATAATGACAAAAGATATGACATTTGTTTTTCAATCTGAAATGCAAGTCGTTAAAGCTGATAGTTTTAGTTAAAATGCAAATGGTTGGCTGTATAAAACGGTCATGTGCCTGATTTCACACTTCTAAAGAGAACCCACTTGGAGCCATTTCATACAAGAAAGTATCGGAGGCTTCGGTTTATTTATTTATTTATTATTATTATTATTATTATTATTACTATTATTATTATTATTATTATTATTATTTATTTATTTATTTTTTTTGTGCGAGAAACTGACTCAGGCTGCAAAGACCACCAGGGAGAGATAAATAATTTAAAGGAATTGTACATTTTGCATGACAATTGTATATTTTATCTTTAAAAATATGTTATAAATTTTTAATCATCTCTTACTCACTATACTTTCTTCATAGAAAGTTCTTCACACAGTTTTTTCCATCATGCAGAGAAATAATACAAAGATGTGGAAAATGTGTAACGTTGATTAATGTTTTTTTATTAATATTATTATAATTTAATTCATGTCCCTTTTTCTTTTTCTCACTTTTACATTTATTCTTGGGTAACATAACCTTTAACTTGGGGAATGTGTACATATTCGCCCTTTTCTTCATTCTCATGCCCTCTGCTCATTCAAGGTGAGCCGCTAATATGAGATGCTGACAAAGGTGGTTGACCAAACTGTAATCTTCCAACACAGAGCCACGCAAATGCTGCTTTATTTGTTTAATTCTTAAAAGCGTCTAAACGTAATAATGATAGAGCCCATATCCACCTTTCCGAGAAGCTAACAGTTTGAATGCAGCATTATAGAAGTTGTCCAAACTCTGTGTAACCTTTACAGTACAGCCAATTTTGATCATGGAGTACTTACCCTATGGGGATCTTCTGGGGTACCTGAGAAAAAGCCGTGGAATTTTCGACAAACATTATTGCGGAAAACTAGCAGTAGCGCCACTGAAGACTATTGTTGCTTATTGTAATCTTTCACAGATTAAGATTGTATCTACGAAATGCATCATGCGATATGCTTACTCCTTGTAGTGTTTGATATTATCTAGACAAAAATGTGTGATCATTTTGCTATCATATTCTTATATCGAAAAGAAATGGATGGCTGTAGGTGACACGTACTAGCGCGCGCTTTAAACACTGGGTTTTCTTCATTGGGATAACGCTGGAGATCCATATACCGACCTATGCCTTGATATTACATAGTGTGATCTGCCGCCGCCCTGGCAGCTAAGATTACCAGCCAGGTCGACATAAGCATGCAGAGCGGATATTCTGCGGAGTGGATCCGATGGGTACTCCTGCCCTGGTCGTCATGATAATTCAACAGTCATCTCTTTAAGTCAGTAATCGGGGAACATTGGCTATATCTCGAACAGACTACGTTATTTTTTAATCATATTAGTTAATTTACAATTATTGGATTCGGTTTTCCCATGATAGTCCAAAGTTTGTGTTATCTGCAGACGCCGAAGGCTGAGGCGGATAACACAAACTGATGCCTTGATAATTATCGCTATCATGCAAAAACCGAATCCAGTAATTGTTTCATTATGCATATTCCTGAGTTGCATTTGTAAAGACAAGAGGACTGACTCATCCATTTCTTTGGATGAGCGGGAAATCAAAGAAAGTTTCTGCGGTTGGCAAAGTTTTCTTTCCTCTTCTCTGCTGGTTACTGTGTCAGGTGACGTCACTTCTGCATACATAAAACTATTGTCTCTGTGAATGACGTCAATTCTACGTATATAAAATATATTGTCCATAGGTATGACGTAGGAGTAACAGAGCAAGCAAGAATTAGCTTCGAGCTTATAGCCAATCAAAATCGAGCTTGTGACACCAATGTATAATAATACCTACTAACTAAGTGAAAGATATATATGAAATACATCATATATTGCACTGCGGGTATAAAATCAAATGAAACCATGCTGTCTCGCAGTGATGAGCGCAAATTTCTATTGCGTCGAGAAGCCTGAAACATTTTAAGGACTTCAACGGGATTTGAACCCGCAACCTCGCGATACCGGTGCGATGCTCTAACCAACTGAGCTATGAAGCCACTGACGTTGAGAGCTGGTCACTTCTGAGTTCACAATTTCTCGTGATAAGTAATTATGAGTGAAAGATATATATGAAATACATCATATATTGCACTGCGGGTATGAAATCAAATGAAACCATGTTGTCTCGCAGTGATGAGCGCAAATTTCTATTGCGTCGAGAAGCCTGAAAATTTTTCAGGACTTCAACGGGATTTGAATCCGCGACCTCGCGATACCGGTGCGATGCTCTAAACAACTGAGCTATGAAGCCACTATCGTTGGGAGCTGGTCACTTCTGAGTTCACAACGTCCCGTGATAAGTAATTATGAGTGAAAGATATATATGAAATACATCATATATTGCACTGCGGGTATGAAATCAAATGAAACCATGTTGTCTCGCAGTGATGAGCGCAAATTTCTATTGCGTCGAGAAGCCTGAAAATTTTTCAGGACTTCAACGGGATTTGAATCCGCGACCTCGCGATACCGGTGCGATGCTCTAAACAACTGAGCTATGAAGCCACTGTCGTTGGGAGCTGGTCACTTCTGAGTTCACAACGTCCCGTGATAAGTAATTATGAGTGAAAGATATATATGAAATACATCATATATTGCACTGCGGGTATGAAATCAAATGAAACCATGTTGTCTCGCAGTGATGAGCGCAAATTTCTATTGCGTCGAGAAGCCTGAAAATTTTTCAGGACTTCAACGGGATTTGAATCCGCGACCTCGCGATACCGGTGCGATGCTCTAAACAACTGAGCTATGAAGCCACTGTCGTTGGGAGCTGGTCACTTCTGAGTTCACAACGTCCCGTGATAAGTAATTATGAGTGAAAGATATATATGAAATACATCATATATTGCACTGCGGGTATGAAATCAAATGAAACCATGTTGTCTCGCAGTGATGAGCGCAAATTTCTATTGCGTCGAGAAGCCTAAAACATTTTCAGGACTTCAACGGGATTTGAACCCGCGACCTCGCGATACCGGTGCGATGCTCTAACCAACTGAGCTATGAAGCCACTGTCGTTGGGAGCTGGTCATTTCTGAGTTCACAACCTCCCGTGATAAGTAGTTATGAGTGAAAGATATATATGAAATACATTATATATTGCACTGCGGGTATGAAATCAAATGAAACCATGTTGTCTCGCAGTGATGAGCGCAAATTTCTATTGCGTCGAGAAGCCTGAAAAATTTTCAGGACTTCAACGGGATTTGAACCCGCGACCTCGCGATACCGGTGCGATGCTCTAACCAACTGAGCTATGAAGCCACTGTCGTTGGGAGCTGGTAATTTCTGAGTTCACAACCTCCCGTGATAAGTAGTTATGAGTGAAAGATATATATGAAATACATTATATATTGCACTGCGGGTATGAAATCAAATGAAACCATGTTGTCTCGCAGTGATGAGCGCAAATTTCTATTGCGTCGAGAAGCCTGAAACATTTTCAGGACTTCAACGGGATTTGAACCCGCGACCTCGCGATACCGGTGCGATGCTCTAACCAACTGAGCTATGAAGCCACTGACGTTGGGAGCTGGTCACTTCTGAGTTCACAACTTCCCGTGATAAGTAATTATGAGTGAAAGATATATATGAAATACATCATATATTGCACTGCAGGATTTCGTTGGTCGCGGGTTTAAATCCCGTTGAAGTCCTAAAAATTTTTCAGGCTTCTCGACGCAATAGAAATTTGCGCTCATCACTGCGAGACAACATGGTTTCATTTGACCTTCTAACTAACTTCCTCTGAGTTATTTCGAGTAAGCTTTAACTTTGGACCCGTTTGCAGTCCTCTTGTTGATAGGGAAATACAAATCGCACCTCTTCACTACAGGTGGGATTACAGAACATATTATCCTATACGCGAGCATGATTAACGTTGATTATTTGCTTTTTGTAGATTATTCACCGTGATCTTGCAGCACGAAATGTACTTCTTGATCAAAACCGTGTGTGCAAGGTCACTGATTTTGGGTTATCTTACCAGAACTTTAAATATGGACATGGCAATGCCAAAAAGGTGGGTTACATTATTGATGGATTCCCTTTCACTTTGTTCTCTGTGTACCTCTTTGCAATGCTGTTTTCTCCCTAGGGCTGTATGCCAATAAAGTGGACGGCACCTGAGATACTCTTTGGAGATCCTGCAAATCTGTCAAGCAAAAGTGATGTGTATGTGCTTTTGACGATTAAATTTCCAGACTTTTGAAGTATTTAGTGCCTAAGACACAATTGTATCAGGTCAGGAAATGCAATAATGTTAGCGCCTAAGAGGAAAGCGATTCTTGTCAACCCCTTTTGGTTGGTTTAAGGTATATAAACATGAATAGTTAGTCGCATTGGTCTCTGCGTGCAAACTCGATTCGATTGATACTATATTTGAGTAAAGGAAAGAAAAGGAATGAACTTTATTTACAGGTCTAGTCGTTCTAAGGCTGGAGCACAGATTGGGGACACTGTAGACTGAAATCAACAATCAAAGCATATCAAGCCAAGTATTGGTTTTTGAGGAGAGCCAGGGAAAACCGGAATGTTCGGAGAAAAACCTCTCTGTGAATAGTAGAGAATCAACAAACTCAACCTACACATGATGCCTGGATTATTAGTTTTTGACAAGGAGAAAACAAAGAGTTATTGTTGATGGCGTTGTTACGAATCATTTAAACATTAATAGAGGTGTCCTCCAGGGGACTGTATTAGGCCATATATTATTTTCTATCATAGTCAGTGATATCAAGGTCATCGCACCGAATCAAAATTCGCTTGTAAAATTTGCTGATGATTTAATTATTTATCAAT